>NC_059328.1:208667710-208970488 GCF_018350155.1 Leopardus geoffroyi | reverse complement strand
GCCCAGAAATGATGATTAAGGTTTACAATAATACAAATTGAGGCTGGGAACGTTTGGAGAAAGTGTACAAATGGGATGTTTGATTAATCTGAAGTACTGATACTTGAGAAGAAAAACAATTTGATGAAAACTTTAATTAATCTGTTGTCTCATTCTCATTTGTAATACAAAACAACATTTCCTTCGTTCGCTTCTTCGGTCTATCCGAATGGATTTGAAAGGGGTGAGGGAAACTCTTTCTCTCCAAAGTTCGGATGTGAATGCCAAGGAAAGCGGAGCTAAGTATTGTTTTGAGATGTATCACGTCTGATCTGCCATGCGTGGATTTGATCGCTCAAGGTATTGAAAGTTGCGGTGTGTCTGCTACATACGATTTCTTGCATGAACAGGTCCCAGAATACGCTGCATTCTTATCAGGAACTCACAAGTCCCCCTAGTTGGCAGGGGAAGACCGCTCTGTCGCATCAGGTGGCTCGTTTGGGGTGTGTTCATCGCAGTGGGGTTTCGTTCCATGTCAATGAGGTAATACAACACGCATGCATTATCGAAGCACACCATTAAAAAACAAACATGCATCCATTTGTCTAGGAGAAGATCAGGCCACGAAAGGAAGGATTTTTTCTGGTCCTCCGCACGGTCACCGAGCCCCGTCCCCACCCCAGCCCCAAATCACCTTCCAAGAGAGTTCATACATGTCCTCAAAACTGAGCGGAGTTTCTCATTCAACTCTGGGGTGACAGAGGTCGTTCTTTTTCGTGTTAACTAAATCACAGTGTGTCTCAAACCAAGATTGCCAATTGTGTTAAATTAAAGAGAGAGGTACTTTGCTGAAGGCAACTTACACAGGGAACTGTGTAAAGCTGGCTTCCCTTTAGAATTCTAAGTCACATTGAAATGGAAAGGCTTGGGCAGATAGGGTCACTGCATTAATGACAAATCCACATGCGACACTCCTTCCTAAAACCCAATACCATGCTAATCTTTCATTCTTCTGCTTTAATGCAATCATACAACAGCTCAGGCTTAGTATTTCCACCTCGTTTCAAAATGCTCTCTTACATGCACGCCATCTCCTCGGAGACTTTTAATCTTGTAAGAGATGCTGGAATACTCTCCCTTCCACTACAAGTTCAAAAACAGGTGCTTTCGTTTTCAGGCTGTCTATGAAGCCAATGGAATAATCATGTGGTGTTGACCCCAACCAAAGAATCTCACAAGGACACCTTATATTGTGCCTTTAAAAAGTATGTCTTTATAATAATGAATGCTTCTGATAGCGAGCCATGGGGAAAGATATTAGTCATGGTAGCTATCATTGAGTAGAATTGTTCATGGGTGGACACCAGACTAAGATGCTGTAATTAAAATCTTCACGGAAGTATTTAGTGACTCTGTTTTCCCTTCCCTTTTATCCTCCTTGTCTTGAGCCTGTTCTCCCGTGATGGATATCTCTGTACACCATTAATGCTCTCATCTGACTTTGCGAACGCTGTATTGACTATACTTTTCCGGTTGTATTTTTAGCTGACACTTTGGGCAATGGGGTTTAGTTGGATTACTCCCCGTCAGTTTATTTTTGGTAGATTGGTTTGTCGTGTTGCTGTCTATTGCTGACCTCTCTTCCTATCTATCCTTTTTCACTACAGATGGTGGTGTTCATTCAGACAGACATCATCCTTCTCCTTCACCTGTTTGGTCTAGTCTAACCCTGTGAAGGAAATTTCATCATGAGTCAGGAGAAATTCAGCACGGCATGTATTACTGGTATTGTGATTTGAGTGGCAACCGACCAACACTTAGGGAACAATTTATCTACCTGAATTGGACTAGACATCACTAATGCACATGGCAGATTGATTGTACAGCTTTAGTGGATGTATTCTTTATTAATGAGATTCAGCATGATTTGCTAAAAAGGCTTTTACTGGGCAGTCGTTTTGTGTCCCCTCCCCCATCTCTCTTTAGCCTATTTAATCTTGTTGAACCTTGCACTATGTTTTGAGACTGTGTTTTTCCTCTCTACTTTTATTTGAAATACCAAGGCTTTTAAATAATTGTGCACAAACTGAACACAGTGCACACACACACACACACACACACACACGCCAGGTTGTAATCAAAATGTATTATAAAACATACACACTAAGGAAATAAATCAAAATCCTAAGAAGTTACTAAGAAGAAATAAAAGTAAAATTATATGAAAAAAAAATTGTCTGTAAATAAAGTTTGATATTTCGAAGAACTCATTTCTACAGATGAATGTGTCTGTACTAACATGGGCTTTAAAGCACATGGAATTTCTTTCTAAATAAAATATATTTGTATTGATCTGCTAAGAGTTGGGAGCTGCTGAGATCTTAGGACTTCAAATAGGGCTTGGTAACAATCCAGAGAAAAGTCACAAACTACACATCTCTTAACTTTTTGTTTCAGCATCCAGAGGCCAGTAGGCCTAAGAGAATAATTTACATTAATTGCAATGAGTTTTCTCTAAAACACTTTAGAGGCAACCTAAGGGTAAATTATTTCAGATTCTGGCGTTACCATGATCAAACTTCCCTTGCTATACAATTTCAGACCTGGTATGGAAGGAGGGAAAAAGAAGAAACTACCCCCTTTCTCCTGAGAGCTGAGTCTACGTGTACTCGGAGCACGACAGAAATATCTCCCCATTATTTTTTTTATTTCTCCATTACTGTTTATTTTTTTTTATCACAAAATGACATCTCTCCCCAAAATAAAATAAACTACCAGCTGCTGAAAAAAAAATCTCCTTAAAAATGATCTATAAAATAACTTGACAAGTCATTTCCAGTCCTGTGTGTCATTTCTCCCCCAAACAAATACTATTTCAGTTGTGTACTAGAAAGGGCATTTTAAAAATTATACGTGACAATGTAACAGCAAGCATCCTAGGGGGTTGGGAATCCCTCCAGGAAAATTCTTAAAGGCTAAAGTTTCTCCATGTAATTCTGGTCCTCTTCAAAAAGAGCTGGAGAGATCAGAGTTACAATTACTACAACAAGTAGCTTGAAAGAATTTTTCTCTGAAAAGGGCAGTTAAGCGCTATTGTTGAGCTAACCTTCCCGAATCCTCAAACCAAAGTGAAGTTGAAACCTTTTAGCAGCATTTACATGCTATGTTGAAAGTCACCTTGCTCTCCAGCAAAGAAATCAAACCACTGAGCATGTCGCTTTAAGCAAAACAAAACAAAACAACAACAAAAAAGCAAAAAGCAAAAAACCACAACAACAAGCAAAAAACAAGCAAAAAAACCTACCACATTTAAGATTGTAACTCTTGCAGATATCAAGTAGTTGTCGTTTTATCTTCATGATTCATTATTTCCTTCTCTATTTGCCTTTAACCTAAAAGTTATGGCAGTTTCACAGAAAGTATACATTTCCATGGAAAGAGTAAAAATGTAGCAGCTCATATGCCAAGAGGAAAAACTTTGAGGGCACTGCCCTGAAAATACCTGGAAATTCAAGAGCGAATTACATTTTAAAAAATTACATGCAAGACCAGTTTATTTACTATTCCTTTGGGAAATCCACTGTCAGCACACCAAGTGAGTTCGATGTGATTTGATTTACAAATGTTTCAAAACCTACTATGCACAAGGGACAGTTTCTCTGCTCTTAGAAGCCAATTTAATAATTAAAACTAAAACTACCAATTAGTGCAACCTTTGGAATCTATTTGTATGCCCAAATTCTTCCAGCGCTCATGTAACTTTAACGATTTTAGAAGAAACAACAAAAATGTGTGCACATCAAGAAGAGGAAACAGAATGATCAAGTAAGAAATTCACATTAGAGGGGGGGATACACGTGTCGTGTACAAATGCTCAAAGCAAACAGCCCTGTTTCTTTCCCTGTGTTGGTTTCCACCCTAAATGGAGGCAACACCTTTTTGGAGGTGGGCCATTTGTCATTTTTAACGTAACCACAATATGGGATGGAGATAAAGGTGATAATGATGACAGTAAAAGCAGTAATGGTGGCAATAGTACCAATTCTACCAATAATAGCGGTTACCAATTCTAAGCGGCAGCAATGTGTTCTCTATTCCACCGGTTGCTTCCTGTATGTTGTTCTCTTTATTTCTGTTAACGATGCAACAGAATGAATATTGTTACTTCTAATTACCAAACGAGTCGACTTAACTTTAAAGATTAAAGGACTTTTTGGAGCACTTGGGTGGCTCCGGCAGTTAGGTGTCCGACTTCGGCTCAGGTCGTGATCTCCTGGTTTATGAGTTCGAGCCCCGCGTCGGACTCTGTGCTGACAAGTCAGAACCTGGAGCCTGCTTCGGATTCTGTCTCCCTCTCTCTCAGCCCCTCCCCCACTCGCACTCTGTCTGTCTCTCTCCCATTCTCTCTCTCTCTCAAAAATACATAAAACTTTTAAAAAAATAATCAAGAGAAGTTTTAATGGGTCTCGCTAAAGCTAGAAAACAAGTTACTCATCTCACCTTTGTCTAGGTGCTAGGATTTTCCCACTACTTGATTGTGTTTCCTTACACCCACGCACACTATTAGTCCAAATCTTCTGTTTACAATGGGTTAATCATCTACTGGTTTATTGTCATACCTAAGAACAGAAAAGGTGCCCAATGATCATCAATTAACAATCTGATTATCTACGTCTCCATCATTGTAAAAAGGTCGGAAATGAACATGACCAGCACTAATAACTGAATCAACCCATCGTCGAAGCATTTTTTTTCTTTTCAGAAATGTCAGGTTTTTGGCGGGTCTACACCTACCTGCCTTTTATCTCACATCTCAGATTACAGGACCAGGCTTTTATTTCTGCCCTAAACTGGAGGGGTGTGAGAATATGGATCATGTAGTTCTCAGAATCAAGATTACTAACTCCACTAACTCTGCACAATGGAGAGACCTCCAGGCAATTGTTCATTCGCTGTGATTAACCTACAAAGCTCGCTGTCCTCTGAATAAACACTTAAAAAAAAAATCTGTCCTCAGACTTAAATGTGCATGTGTCTGTGTAACTTTGAGAGTTTTATAAAAGTATTTCAAATTTCTCTAAAATGATTCAGTCTCCCGCCTACAAACGATCAAAACTGAGACATCAATTCTTACCAAAATTAACAGTTGGAGGAGCGTGGGTGGCTCAGTAGGTTAAGAGTCCAACTCTTGGTTTCTGCACAGGTCATGATCTCATGGTCTGTGGGATTGAGCCCCATGTCAGGCTCTGTGCTAGGATTCTCTCTCTCCCTCTCTCTCTCTCCCCCTCCCCTGTGCATATGCTCTCAGCTGGCTCTCTCTCTCTCAAAATACATAAACATTTCCAAAAACAAAAACAAAAAAGCAAAAAACCCCACAAACATCAACAAATCATTGGAAGGCTAATAAACATATCAAACTTCATATATTCAAAATCTTTCTCACCAAAACCCTCTGCCTGCTGTCCTTCCATCCTAGTTAATGAAAATGCCAGGATTTTACCTTGGTCTCAACTCCATATTGAATCTGTCACCAACTTCCATCAACTCTACCTTCAAAAATGTATCTCGACTTCCCCCACACCTCCCCCTGTCCGCGGACTCAGGTCCGCACCAGCATTTTCCCTCCTCACAATTGTTTTTATAGCCTCCCAACTGATGTTGCCGCTTCTAGCCCTGCTTCTCCACAGAGCAGGCGGCATGACCTTCCATTTAATCATAGCAGTCTGCATCTCAAAACTCTACGATCTGCATATTCTGCAGATCTCAAAACTCTACGATTTCCCATCTCATCTCGTCTGAGTCAAAGCCAAAGTCCCGACAGTGTCCTGTCATGATCCAACCCCATTCCTCATTTGCCCCATTCTGGTCACACTGATCTCTGGTAGGTTCCTCAAACGTACCAGACAGGCGCCCACCTAGGATAGCTTCTCTGGAGGTTTCTTAATCCCAAAAACGTGTCACCCTGGAGATCGGTGCAGCTTTTTCCGCTCAAATGTGACATGCTCAGTGAGCTTTTCCCTGACCGATCTATGTAAGATTGCCTTCTCCCCATACCTCTGAGCTCCGATGCTCTGATTTAGTTTTCTTCATACAACTCATCCCATTTTAACTTACTCTATACTTTACTTGCTTATTGTCTGTCTCCCTCATCCCACTCCCCTGAGATTGTAAATCCCACAAAGGCAAACAGTTTTACTATTTTGTTTGCTGCTTTATGCCAAGCCCCTAGAACAGCCCCTGCCGTGAAATAGATGTTCACTAAATGCTCACTGAAACATTTCATAGAGAAACAAAATAGCGAGGAAACACACATAAACATCAGCCTAATAGGATGTTAAAACGTCTCCTTAGTAACGTTCTTCATTGCTGAACAACTTCATTTCTTATTCAAACATCAGGTTAGGCTGAGTGGTATACTTAGCCTTGAATCAAAGACTAAAATGCATTTTGCTAATTAAAATAATGGAGTTTAAATGCTGGTCTTTTTATTTTTAAAGCATCTTCCTTGTATAAATTACTGAAAGTGCTTTCCTTAAAAAAAAAAAAAAAGTTTGTATCTTTTTTTTCCTCTGCTTCCTGGCAAGCTAGTAATATTCACATTGTAGTATGGACATGAATATTGTCATGCATCTCCAAATATGAGTGTTATTGAAAACACTTTTTAACTAGTGGCATGTGGCTTGAGCAAAGATTCATCTTGGGAGGGGGCTTGATTTTCCTTCCATCAATTCATGAGTAAACTTAACTTCAAGGTGATCTATAAATTTATAATGATGACGTTTCTTTCAGGCTAAGTCCACGTTGGACAGAGCCTTGGAGCTATTTTATTAGCATGTGCAGTCTCTAGCAGTTTCATTTGCTACATTAGACAGGTTCTCTATGCCATATTGCATTTTTAGTAGCTAAAAAATCCTCTGACTCATAATTCCTTTCCCTTATCTGGGTTTTTGAACATTTTACAAAGGCCATGTTTAGTTAAAGATTGAGAATATCCTCCGAGAGCCTGAAGAGTATAAAAAACAGCCCTGGGCTGAAAGCTGTTGCCTAATTAATCTATAACCATCTCTAAATATTTAACACTACTTCTAAAAGAAAAATTACCTTACGTTTTCCAATGGGTTTCTTTTCAATCACTCAGGATGCCATAATTTTGGAGGTTTGGGAGGTCTACTCTTTGCTGCAATTTCCTCAGCATTAGAAGAGCTTAATCCTCATGCTGACCGACTGGTCCAGATGGGGTTATATTCTGAAAGCCCCTCCTCTTGCCAACATCTGTGTATTTATTTCAGATATGGAACAGACACTGAGATCTCTAAAAGGTAAAGTCAGTGCTTGGTCCAGAATATAATGAAAGTCGAAATAACCACAAGTAAAAATAGCTCCCAAGAAGGTATGTGAGAAAGAGAAGGAAGTTTATCTTAAATGAGCCATAAAGGGCCCCCTCTCCATATGGCTTCTAATCTGTCTTGGCAGGTGACTGGAGAAAAACCTAAAATCACCCTTATTACCAATATCGATGCAGTGTATGTTGTAAATAGATGAATGCTAGCATTTGCCTTAATCATCTCAGGACTGTGGTGACCCTTCCTGACAATGGAAGACACCACTTTGACTTGCAAAATGAATAGGCACGATGGCCAGAATGGACCAATGTGATGTCCTTAGGCTAAGCAGGGAAAGCTAATATTCATGAGCATAAGTGGTGTCCCTGGATATATGCTCATTAATATTAACTTTCTCCCCAGCACTGAGAAAAAAAAGTGGAACACTTTCAATAAATCAATTTATTTAGGATCAGCCCTTGTAGATTTGGCTTCTGGCTCAATAAAAAGCAATCAGTGAGGGAAGGACAAGGTGAATTATTGAATTCTGTCTTCTAATTGTATGACTCTCCGAATAGAAACTTCCCCATACATTTGGCGTCGTAACCAAAATGACTTCCAGACCTGGATATCTTGTTTATCTTCGGAAAAAGAGAAAAGAGAATCTGGCTGCATAATTTTAACCTAAAAGCAAGCAAAGCAGCTTGAGGTCCCCTGAAATGATTAATAGAAAAGTGATTGGAATTAATCACAAACACAAGAGGAAGCTGAAATTAGAGAGAGGGTTATTAAGACACTGTCTGCCTGTTTAATCTCACCCCCTTATCAACACATTAACCTTGTTTTCTCTGCCTGAGCACTGAGTCCTACAGCAAAATTAGGTCAGAAATTCACATCAGATCAGATCAGCTGATTCATTCCAGCAAAACCCTGACATGCTGCAGATTTGAGTTTCATTCTAGATAGGATTTTGGCTGAGGGCTTTTTGAGTTTGCTTCCTAGGCTCCAAGCATAGCAGCTTTAGCTAATTGTAGACTATTTCTCTACCAGCTATAGAGGATATCTAAAGATTTTAAGACTAGCTGTGGAGTATTTTTGAAAGTTGACACAGTTATGTTTCCGAAGCCTGGTTCATTTCACTGTCCTCCCTCACCTGAGCAAAGGTGTTTCCACATCTGTTTTGATACACAAATAGGGCATTTCGTTTTTCTCCATGCCCCCAATTAAAGCAAACCCGATGAGATTCTCTATTCGTGACCAAAGTGGGTATTCATAAGGCACTGGATGGATGGATCGCTGGCTAAAACGCACGTCAGTAAATGCTCTCTCTTTCCATAAAGTCTTCAGCCACAAATCATGAGTACGATTTCAGAGAAGCCATAACTGTCGAAAGAGGATTTATGTAGCTGTTAACATTCCTCTCTTAAGAGTTCTCTGTGTAATTGTGTCTTTGGGTCATTATTTAAAATATTTACCAATTCAAAACTTTGGTATTAGAACAATTTGCTTTTTAGGGAACAATGTTTTTGAAAAAGAAAAGCCGATCTTTTCTTCATTTTTATTTTTACTTTTTTTTCCCCTCTATGGTCTAAAGGATCTTTAGCTGTTCTTTGTTTCTCTCTGGCCAACAGAAATGCTGAAACCTTCAAATATAAATAGCTTCCAAGTATACATACTAATGTAGAATCGCATGTATTTTTTTAAGGAGCCATAAGTAATCTAATTCCATTTCTGACTGTCACTTTTAAAGAGGAAATATAACCTCATATAGATCCCTTGAGGGCATCCACAGGGAACAGAGATGTTCCTAATCAGCCTAAGTAGTCCTTTGTGACAGAACCACTTTCCTCTAGTTGAACGCTGTCTTCCAGACTTGCAATGTTTGGGAGAATTTCACTAATGTAACATTTGTTTCATTAGGAAAAAAAAATCCAACCCCTTCCTATAGTAGAAAACATACTCAGAAAAACACGTAGTGGTAACATTTTTTTTTAACTGAAGGGATATTTCCGATATTGTTTTCAAAAGACTGTGGCTAATAGTCAAATGAGACAGTGTAGGGACAAGTTCCATAATCCAGAAGGAAAAATCCACTTAAAAGGAAGCTTCAAATCTCAATGTACTTTTGGGACACCAGATACTCATTTTGACTGTCCCTCCTCCTCAACGGATAGCCTTACCTGATGTCCGAAACAAGGTGTTACTTATACACAGCGAACCTCTAAAACAGGTCTTATGTTCACAGGTGCACACAGGTACAGCCTCACAAGTCGTCTGTGGCCACATTCTGTTCTTGGTCAGTTGCCTCCTTTTTTTTATTTTTAATTTTTTTAATGTTTATGTATTTTTGAGAGGGAGAGAGAGAGTGAGCGCAAGTGGGGGTGGGGCAGAGAGAGGGGGAGACACAGAATCCGAAGCAGGCTCCAGGCTCTGAGCTGGCACCACAGAGCCCATGAGGCTCGAACTCACGGACTGTGAGATCATGACCTGAGCCGAAGTTGGACGCTTAACCGACTGAGCCACCCAGGCGCCCCTAAGTTGCTTCCTTCTTAATGTCTGTATCCTGTGCTGCATCAGTGGTCCAACATACCTTCATCCCTGTCTCTTAAACATCCCTTTTCGCCCCCACCTATGACAAACTGGAGTTTTATAACCCACCTCAAGTGAGCTCACTCGTCTGAAGCTACAGGTTTTGAGTGTTTGTTTCCTTCCAGGCTTTTTAATAAAAAGTAAGTCTCATTTAACAGTGCCTGAACAAGACCATTAGGATTTAAAATAGCAGAAATGATGAGCCACTGAAATCATTTTTTTTCATTCTCCATGCACTTTTCTCCTTTAAGTCATTCTCTCCCTTTCTTTCTCATCAAATGTTATTCGGGGCTGTTAAAGGAAGCACTGAAAATATCACTTTTTATTTATTTAGAAGTTTTCACCCAAAAGCCTTGACAGTAAAAGCCCATGTGAGAAATGGCAGTGAAGGTACAAGAAAGTTAGTAGTGACAAGGGGCTCGAGTTAGTTTAAAAATATGGAATCGGGGGCACCTGGGTGTCTCAGTCGGTTAAGCATCTGACTCGTGATTTCAGCTCAGGTCATGATCTCAGAGTTTGTGAGATCGAGCCCTGCATCGGGCTCTGTGCTGACAATGCAGAACCTGCCTGGGATTCTCTCTCTTCCTCTCTCTCTCTCTGCCCCTCCCTTGTTCATATTCACATACTCTCTCTCTTTCAAAATAAATAAATAAATAAAACTAAAAATATATATATGGCATTGGGCTCAGAGAGCCTAAATGATGTGCAACACCGAGAAAGGGGTGAGGAGATTCTTTTTCTAAGAGCTGAGTGTTTTAAGCCTCTCAGCTTCAACACAAAAGGCATTTCGGCACATATGTGATCCAGAAGGTCAATCATATGAAATCCTATTTCCATTTTTTAAGCAATCCTTGGCAGTCTGCACATTTCTGAAATTGCAACTGGCATATTTCACAGAGAATTATCATCAATGCCTTTTCAAGGTCAAACATGCCCCATCTTTCGATTTTCAGCCTTTCGATCTCATGTATTAAACCATTGCATATATTTAAGAAGGCATTCAGCAGACATGTTAAAGAATTTTAATTGATTAAACTGTGTTCATTAATGTCATGTAGAATTTTCTTTACAGTTGGGCTAAATTACATGTTAAAAATATTAAAATGCGTGTTAAAGATAGATGTGAGTATTCTGCCTCCGTTGCCAACGCTGAAACCCCAGCATGCTTGTGTGACCAGAATCTTGCCACGGAGTTTTCAAAAATATGAAACATGTATTTTCTCTTAAGAAAGTTGAAGTAATTCCAAAAATGTATTATAAGAAGAAAATAAAAGATTATTATATTTTAAATTGTCAGAATCTCAGAGCACCTGGGTGGCTCAGGGGGTTGAGTGTTGGACTTCGGTTCAGGTCATGATCTCACGGTTTGTGAATTCAAGCCCCACATCAGGTCCTGCACTGACAGCTCAGAACCTGGAGCCTTCTTCCGGTTCTGTGTCTCCCTCTCTCTCTGCCCCCTCCCCGCTTGTGCTCTCTCTCAAAACTAAATAAACCTTAAAAAAATTGTTTAAATAAAAAAAATTGTCAGGATTTCAAAATACTGGTTGCTATATAAGCAAAATCAAGTTGCATTTGGATATTATAATGGATACTGAGATGGGCTAACGTAAGATACCCACAGCCAGCCCTGGCACAGTCACATGGAGGCCTTTGGTCTCCTCCTTTTGTCCAGTCACCATGTGTTTGACTGCTTTGACATTTCTCTCTCAGACCCCATCCCCCAACAACATCCAGAGACTTCTGTGTCCCCCTGTTGTACATGGGCCATGCTTTGGGAAAAGAAAGACATCAAAAGTCTCAGTGATTTAGGAGGCTTTGCTAGTGTTTTCTTCTTCCCAAAGATATTCATACTTTAAATCAGGATTCCAGAACCTCTTCAAATCGTACCACGCGAACAGCTGTGGAAATTGTGGAAGTAACACAATGGTGTTGGGATAGGATGAACCGGGTCCAGGGCCTTGTGTTGCAGAATTAGTCATTCATTCAGGCTCATTCAGCCATCTGTACCCTGGGCCATCCCTTCTCCTACGATGGCTGAGCAGTCTGTGCTTTTTCCCAAGATGACTTACATCCCAACCCTTCCCACCTACTCAAGGACATAATCACAGTCATTTTTCCTTCCTGTGTCTAAGCCATTAACATTTCCCTTTCTACTGTAATCGTTCATATCAGCATTTTAAATAAGCTAGTTTTCTCTCTTCTTAAAGGAAAAGAAAAAGAAACACGAAGTACCATAGACCCCCACCTCCCACTACAATTACTCACTGTATTTTGTAATTTCTTTAGCCTCAAAACCCTCAAAAGAGTTCTCTATATTCTGCTTTTGTTCCATTCTTCCTATCTCTCATGAGGTTTTGTCCCCAGCCCTTCACCAAAACTGTTCTTGTCAACAACACCAGTGTGGTAAGGGGCTTCAATTCTCAGGTTTCAACATAGTTGATCCATCAGTAAAATCTCCTCCTTCTCCTTCTTTTTCTCTTGCTGTTTCTTCTTCTTCTTCTTCTTCTTCTTCTTCTTCTTCTTCTTCTTCTTAAGTAGGCCCTATGCCCAGCACACAGCCCAATACAGGGCTTGAGCTCATCACCCTGAGATCAAGACCTGAGCTGATTTCAAGAGTCGAATGTTTAACCAACTGAGCCACCCAGGCACCCAAAAGTCTCTCTTCTTTGATCACTTCTGTCACTTCACTCCAAGACATCACCCTCCTACATGGTTCTCCCCCTCTCTCACGGCTGTTCTTCCTGGATTCATCTACTGTCCCTACCATGGAGGCAGACAGGCATACCAGGGAACAGTCCTGGGTGTTTCTCCCATCTCTCTCTATTCTTATTTTTATTTAAAAAAAAATTTAAGTTTATTTATTTATCTTGATAGGGAGAGAGAGAGAGCAGGGGAGGGGCTCAGAGAGGGAGAGAGAGAGAGAGAGAGAGAGAGAGAGAGAGAGAGAGAATCCCAGGCAGGCTCCACGCTGTCAACGCAGAGCCCAATATGGGGCTCAGACCCATGAACCATGAGATCATGACCTGAGCTGAAACCAAGAGTTGGACACTTAACCAACTGAGCCACCCAGGCACCCCTCCCTCTCTAATTTTAGATTCTAGGTATACTCAACCAGGCTCATGCTTTCAACTCTATAGACTATGAGGACCCTCATATTTGTGTCTCTAGCTTTGATCTTCCCATAAATCCTGGATCAACTGCCTATCCAACATTCTCCACTTGGACATCCAAAAAGGCTCACAAAGCTGATCTTTTATTCCTCTAACAGTTAACTCAAACTTCTTCTCTAGTCTTTGCCATTTTGTTAAATGAAAACATCATTTTTCTCGTGTTTCAGGCAAAAGACAAAGAAAAACACACACACACAAGCACACGCACACACACAAAACAATAGCAAAACAAATGGAAAGCCATCTTCGGTGTTTTTTCTCTTACTCAACTACTACATCACACCAATTAGAAAATTTTGATGGTGCCATAATTTGATAATTTTATGCCACCGTTAAATTTAAAAAAGTTTTTTTTAACGTTTATTCATTGTTGAGAGACAGAGACAGAGCGCAAGCAGGAGAGGGGTAGAGAGAGAAGGAGACACAGAATCTGAAGCAGGCTCCAGGCTCTGAGCTGTCAGCACAGAGCCCGATGCAGGGCTCAAACTCACCAACCATGAGATCATGACCTGAGCGGAAGTCGGATGTTTTACCGAATGAGCCACCCAGGCGCCCCAATGCCACCTTTACTATTACCATCCTAGTCCAAACCACCATCATCTCTCACCTGAATTACTGCAAAGGCTTTCTATCTGAACGTCTTACATTTGGTTATGCCCCATCAGTCTATTTAACACAGGAGCAAGAGTAATCCTGGTAAAATGTTCAGTGAACACAAGTCACACCTCTGCTCAAAAATCTCCAACAAATTTTGTTTTCTCCTTCAGAATAAAACACACGAGTTTATAAGGCTCTACATTACCTGATGGCTCACTACCAGTCTAGACTTACATGCCCTAAATCCTTGCCTTGGTCACTGTGTGACTTCTTGTCCTTTTCTTAGAACACATCATACTTCTTATTCCCCCTGCTTAGAATTCTCTTCCTGCCAATAGCCGTATACTTCACATCTCTGCCATCATCTCAGGGGCCTTCCCTTGGCTCTGTTTTTTTATCTCCTTTGCCTAGCTTTGTTTCACCACCGCTTATAAATATTCATATATATACTTTTTTTTTTATTTTTTATTTTACTTTTGAGAGAGAGAGACAGAGCGTGACAGGGGAGGAGCAGAGAGAGTGGGAGACACAGAATCCGAAGCAGGTTCCAGGCTCTGAGCTGTCAGCCCAGAGCCCGATGCGGGGCTCCAACTCACGGAGTGTGAGATCGTGACCTGAGCTGAAGTTGGACGCTTAACCGACTGAGCCACCCAGGCGCCCCTATTTATATACACTTATATGTTTAGTGCTGTCTCCTATTCACACTTTCCTCAGAATGTAGCTTCCTTATAATCAGAAACTTTGTTCTGTTCATTGCCATCTCATCAAAGTCTTGAACATTGCCTGACAATTAGTAAAATTTCAACACATATTTCTCCAATCAACTAATACATTTAGCAGTAAAGGTTTATTGAACAATGCATTTACATTAGATCCTGTTGTAAGACCTGTATAGAAAAATAGAATGATTCTTCTCATGAAACTTACATTGTAGCTTGGACATCAGCAACCGTGTTGCATATTGCATTCATTGTTTGCCCTTTGCCTTCAATCACCTAGACCTCAGGTGTGAGAGGCCCTGAATCAGTGTTATTCCTTATGACGAGGAATATGCCTTATTTCAGGGGGTGGTCAGAATTCAACTTGAACATAAACCCGTTTTGTTAGCGCCTGTATGTTTGTTTACCTCCAGTTGGCCATTCTCATGCCTACAAAGTTGGTTTATTCTCCCGCTCTATCTGCCCACATCTAGGGAGAAATTCTAACTGGAGTGATATCCAAAATCCCACCTCATTGGGTCAAACTGACAAATCACAAATCTTTGTAATTCTCCTGTGAATAACACCAACTAAACACAACATGATTGATAACTTACTCCTGTTCTTTGCTCTATTCGCAAACAGAACTAGGCTAAGGTTTTATCTTATCCTGAGAGCATTATGTGGAAATAAAGGTGTCCAGATCATTGGGGACTTCTTTTTTCCAATTCAATGTATGACCTAAACTCTCTATACTTATGTGCTTTCTAACTCGATACTAGAAAATATTGACTTATTAATCTAGCAGAGACCAACTCAAATTGCAAATAACTGAATTTCCTCAGCCTCACTTATTATGCAATGACAGAATTTTGCTATGTTGCCACCTACCAAAACCCTGTTCCCATCCCTTTGGCTTCAGAGTTCTCTGGAGTCGTTGGTTACGTCTCTTTGAACACTTACCAGTAAGCTACTTAAAAATTAAACATCTTCTGTCTTAATATCTTTAGCTAGAACTCTTCTAAAGGTTGTTGATGAAACACAGATACAGTGATAAGCACACTTCAGTACCGTAAAATCTAATGAAACTATTCTGCAAATAATTCCATTTATATGGTTATAAAAAAAGAATGCACAATTGAGTTTTAATATCAAGATCAGGAAACTTTTCACTTTAGAGGTGAAATTGTTTTAGAAGTCTAGTGGGCCACCCTTTTTTGTTATGAATTTTAGAAAGCTCATTCTCATAAAAGTAAAATGCTCACAAACATACAGAAATCCATCAGAAGTAATTCCCAGGAGAAAAAAAATTGTCCTATATAAAGGACATTTAATATATCATAGAAGGAAATCTGTGATACCAACTAAAATGGGTAGAAATAAAAAATAACATAGTCCCCAACAAGTACTGACTTAAATATAAAAATTGCAACTGTGGCAATATTTATCAAGTATGTCATTTTGCAAACATTTATATACACGGTAGTAGCATAGATGTCCATTTTCAAAATGGAAAGATTACATTCTTTCAAAATAATCCTCCATAACATTTATTGTTTTTTCTTTCCACTTCTCTCTCTCTCTCTCTCAAACCTCTTGCATAAAAGTATTTGCCACTAAATGATTAGAGTAGAGCATCCTTACCTGGCTTCATAAATAGTTCATCTCTTTTTTTTTATGTTTACTTATTTTTGAAGGAAAGAGAAACAGAGAGTGAGCGGGGAAGGGGCAGAGAGAGAGGGAGAGACAGAATCTGAAGAAGGCTCCAGGCTCCGAGGTGTTAGCACAGAGCCTGACACGAAGCTCAAACTCACGAACCATGAGATCATGACCCGAGCTGAAGTCGGACTCAACCGACTGAGCCACCCAGGTGCCCCCATAAATAGTTCATCTTAAAATAATAATTTCTTTTCCCTAATGTGATAACGTTCACAGAGAGTTTAAGTACAACTATTAATACCAGATTAGATGAAACATCCACCAACTATTAAAATAGCTTAACTATTATTTTTTAGTATCCAGCTAATTGACATGGATTAGTTTTCTAAATTCTGAATCTTTGTACTTAGTAAATAGAACTTATTGAAGAAAGAAGACTTTGTATAACACAATATGCCTTTACCTGCACCCCTGGTACACACACACACACACACACAAACACACACACATGCTGGAAACACTATAACATTCTTTGGGAAATCAAAGGATGTGTATCCTTCTTTGGGTTTCTGCCCCAGGACATTTAGCCTCAATGTGGAAGCCATAATCTGGCACTTATTTGCTTGTAGGGGGTAGGTTTTGCAACATAAAAGTCATTTTATATCAACGAACCTGGGGCACCTGGCAATCATCATAAAACTCTGCACTGAGAGCACATAGTGAGGGTTCCTCCTGCCTTCAGAGGCTCATATAATTCTAATTATTGATAAGTCTTTTTATAATCTAAGAAGATGAACTATTATAAGGTATTAAACATAAACAAAGACCATTAAAGGTGGAGATTTTCATCAAACATTGACTACGAAGTGTTTAAGTGTTTCCTTGGGCTTTTATCAAGGGCTATTTAGTATGAATTTTTTTTTAAAAGAAAACTGAATTCTTTCCCCATCCCAGCTATACCTCCACATGCACAACACAAAAGCAAATAATTTTTCTTAGCTACGGTGAAAGAACTGAGAGCCGGATGAATTGTGTTTATGTTATAGTTGAGGTGTCAATTTCACTTGCTCTCATCAAGTCTAACTTGAGTAAACCCCTTCTTGACAACATCACAGCCTTGACCAGGTGACAACATCACAGACAGGTGAGAATTCATGGATCTCCTTGTGTATGCAAGACTCAGAAAACTTGTATTTATATTTACCGTTTTATTGCTTCTTCTTGTCTTCGGCGTTTTTCGTTCTTCTCCTTCAAGTAGGCCAGGTTGGTTTCATTTCTCAAGCGGTCATTCTCTCGAGCAATGTCTGATGCATTCTGAATAACCAAGCCATCGTAGGCCTTCATCCCCATGTCCTCAATATATTGGAGAAATGTGTCCAAAGGGTCTACCTCGGGATTAGAACTCATCATCTTGGAGGGGATCATGTAAAAAGGAACACTTCCTGTAGGATAAGAACACATTTTACCTTTATCAAAGGTGAGGAGAAAAAGCAAAGTGCTGTTTGGTCACCCTAATATCTCCTCAGCCCCAGATTCCAAAGATTATGGTAGAATCTATTCGGAGACAATGTCTCATTAGAAACTACGAATCACCAAGACTATTAGAAGTAAATATTCAATGAATGTTGCCTGAGTAGCAAACATTCCCTGAAACAAAATTAGAACATCAAAGGCCAAATCTCTCACACTTAAAGGTAACGGGAAGGTACAAATACAGGGTGCCAAGTTCAATGTTTGGTTTATGTATTTAAAGTCACGATTTTGTTTTTCAAAAATGTGTTCTTATATCATTAAGATCTATCAGATCCAAGCTTCATTTCTATCTAATTGCTATAAAAACTTCTCGATTTCAAATAAGATGATAACATTATTTGGAAACGACTTTCTTATTGTGTGTGTTCTCCTTCTAGTTTTAAATTAAGATCTACGAATCTATACTATTTGTGCATAACATAACAGTAAACAAGGAAATACACATTTCTAATATAATTTATTTTGGAAATAAACCCTTTTTGACCCATCATTACTTTCCAAAATGGTGCTTCCTGATGGCTGCCTGCTAGAACTCAAATATTGTAGGTCACCAGGACCACATCCATCCTTACCAATCTGGTAACTCAAGCAGTGACAACTATAATTATCATTGCTACGTCAAGGTTTAAAAACCCAAACCATAGAGTGGATTACTGTAAAACCAAGATCCAATTAAAACAACAACAAAACACAGGACTTTCAACAGATCAATATATACCGTCCACCTCCAAAATGATGGAAGTAATAGCTTCTACCTCTTGCTGATGTAACGATTTAGAGAGGTGATGTTATAAAGAATTTAACATAAAGTTTAACAATAATAGGCATACAGTCATGTTAGCTAATATCTTCATAACAAAAGTACAGGTGAAAGATTGCCAATGTCATATGTGGGTATGTGTATGGACGGGTGATAGATAACCAGCAGGCTATGAAAATCAGGATGCTTTGAAGCAGATGTATTCCAATGAATTATAGAAATCAATGAAGCCGGGGGATAGAGCAATGGTGCTCTAATCAATCAAAAATAGAACTGAAGTTTAATTAATTGCATGCAAGATAAGTATTTTAGCCTTCTAGCTTAATAAGGCTTACTGTCCTCAATTGCATATTCACCGTTGTATAGGAAACTGGTATCATTGCATCAAATTGAAAAAGCAAAAGCAAAATCTATTAATAAGAAAAAACTTTGGCCATTTAAAATTATAAATGACGTTTACATCTTTTATTTTCTTTTAAAGCCCCAGGAAGATATGTTTTTTTAAATCTCAGCCAAACTATCTAATGTAGAAGTCCTAGGCTTTCACCGTTGCCCTTATGAATCATATTCATTTTGAGTTTTTTACAAGTATAATCATGTTCCATACCTGGATGGTAGCTATGGAAACTTTACTTCTTATCAGAGTTTATTAGCGTTTCAGCTGCCAGTCAATTCTTCTGTTATTTGACTCCTACTCTGAATTTAAAGATTTATTCTCCAGCCAGTAAGAGATTGTTGGAACTAGGGGATATGAGTTGTTTGTTGACTCATGATTTTGTTGTTGTTGTTGTTGTTGTTGTTATGTGGAGTTTTATTACATTTGGTTTGGTTTTGAGCCATAATGGGTTGGCAAATAAAATGGTCTTTTAATTTCAACTGTCTAGCATAATTGAATTGTATTGTACTATAAGTCCATGAGCTTAGATGCTCAAGGGGTAGACATGCATAAGAATAAGAAATTACTGCTACCAATGATTGCAATTTTCAGGAAAAAATACAGGAACAGGATTCTCGGAAAGCTGAAGAATTACCGTTATTGGGAACTCACTTCTCCCAAGGACTTCAACACTAGGTGTGCCTGGATAAAAAAAAAAGCTCTGTCTAACTTTATGGCAATTAATGCTACCATAGTTAAGCAGGCCAAGTCAGGACAAGGATTCCAGAGACAATGCCTCAGGGTGGAAGAACCCTCCCACTTTGCCCTTGAGCAAAACTTTATATGCCCCCCTGTGAAAAGCATTACCCCCCCAATTTTTGTTTCTTCCCTTAAATTTTCCTCCCATCCAAAGGACACCAGAGATTCTCCATACAGTTTATATATTCCAGATATGAACCAGGTTAATTGGGTACTTCTGAAACTTAATTTTCTCTTTATGTGGTCTTTCAAATTGACTGGAGTTGAAATTATGTTTGTTCCGAGACAACATTAAATAACAATGCCATCAAGTATGTATACTAGGGAAAGTTGTGCTATAAGTAGTAAGAGTATAATCTGAAAAGTTAAGATGAAAATTTGAAGGATAAAAACCATAAAATCTAGTAAAATTTCTGGACAATGATAATTGGATGCATGAAATCATGCTTGTCACCTAGTTCTAGGGAGGGATTTGATTCTACGCTCGTTCATGTCTTCAAGTATTTCTTGAGCACCTGTTATGAATGAGGCACTGATAAAGGCAAACCTGTGTCCTTCTAAACATTCACACTGCAGGGTAAGAGGACAATTAATTAAAAAATTGCAACACGGTGTCAGTGGGACAAGCACAGGTGGTAGCTTTCACAAGTTTGTCATGGTGTGTGGTCACCATTTTTGAGGATGAACACAGAACATTATCCAATAACAATAACTAGGCTTCAAAAATAACCATAAGAAATGGACGTGGACCCTACCAATGTTTAAGCATCACACTCTCCTGCTCTCTTGTCCACATGTAAAATGTAGATTGTAATGTGGGGTAGGGGCAGAGGGCGGTTAGGCAGTCCTGAAGAGTGTAACTGAGGACTTGGGCGGTATGGCCTGAAATCACAATGCAAGCACCCCTAGGTCTCTGACTTTATGCCATTTAATGAAGCTTTAGCTTCCTCTAAGCTTTAGTTTCCATGTGGTTAAAATGGTGGTTGGAATATACTTAACTCCCTTATGTTGCTGTAAGCGTTCAGTTAGAAAGCACATGTGAGTGTTCAGGAAATGTGAGCAAAATTATTAGTCACTAACATTACTACTTACATCCTTTTCCTAATTCTCAATTGTGGCCAAGATGGTGTTTAGTAATAACTCCTCAATAAACACATGTTTACTTTGAAACATACACGAATAGAATGTTTAATGCAGTTCAAGTTCTTAGTCACAGGTGTGCAAAGGGAGGCATGGAAGGCTTTCATAGACTTGCTTCCTAACCAAGGGCATGCAGACAGACCATTTATCCATTCCGCCCCAGTTCCTACCACAAGAAGATAAGGGCTTTGTCACAGAGGAACCATGAAGCTCAAACACTTGGGCTCCACCCTTCCAAGCCGGTGTTTCTCAGCCAGCTGAAGTCTGAATGCAGAGACCCATTCATTCACTCCTCCTTAAACAAATGTGAGGCCTCTCTAGAGAAAAATGAACCGTACGTGAAGTGCCTGACTCACTACAACCGCTACCATTTCTATGTAGTGAGAACCCAGTCAGGTATGGTCATAAATCTGTTTGTCTTTCAGAAATGTGTAGTTATGGCTAAGATAGATGTTGAACAAGGCATGGCCCAGGCCACTAAACACTTGGCTTCATTTTGGCTGCTGGATATTAAATCAAGTTTATCTCTGGCCCTTTAACAACAATCCTGTGTACAAGTAGTTCATAAAGGCTTGTTGTGAGCACTTAACTCTTCATGTTGGCGTCTTAGGAACACGATAGTTAAGAAGCAAAAGGGCCCCTCTCCTTTAGATAGCGCCTTTAGCTCCATTGCAATATGCAAGAGACTCTTATTAGATCTCAAACGATTGCATGGTATATTTGTGACAACAAAGTGAGTGAGGTTGAAGGGCTCTTCTGCATTTCTCCAGTCATCCCTTGCCTTTGGATCAGTGTGTGTTTGCGGCCATTTTTGCTTGCAACAAATTAGACATTTTAGCTCCCCCTAGAGCATTGGTTGAAAGTTGACATTCTTGGTCTGCAAGGTAGATGGGTTTTATCAGGAATGCATGGCGTGGACTCAAATAGTGCAAGAGTTGTATATGTGTTCTTTTTCTTGGAAGTTGTGGCGAACATTGAGAATTTGTGTTAGGAGTCTCCCGGGAAAGCACCCAAAATGACTGAGATCAGAAACTCCACACAAATCATAGGTAGCTTCACAACTTCACCTTACGCCTTTCTTCCACTGCTGTGTGGTGCATTCAGAAATCCCTCCTTTTGTTTCATTTTTGAATTACTGTATTTAAAATCGTTGCCATTCTAATAAAAGCCAAAAGCTGTTGGCTTTTATTAGATGTTAGCTTAAATACAGCTGGATGTTTTAATTGCTCTGCTTTATTGTATTCTTTCACTCTTATTTCTTATTTCCTGTAGACCACACCCTTCACAAAGATTACTTTGTATGGTATCGTGATACCTCCTAAAATTTGAAATTTCACTCTCTTCAGCTTAGATGCACCGATTTAAACTGGTGAGATTGAGGTCATATTTAAAACATTAAGCATTTAACTTTGTCTTGTATTAGCCATTTCTTTATTTTCTTTTGTGTAAAACCATCACTGTACCTCACCCATGCTGAGCCTAGAGCTGAAAGTAGCAATTCATTTCTTTACCATGTTTCCACTGAAATAAAACTATCTAGTACATATACATGTGGAGCATAAAATATACATAAAGGTATCCAAATTGAATCCATAGAAACATAAAAAAATTCATTTCCTTTTTTTTTTCTCATTCTATAGCCACTACTTGCATCCAAGGAACTCAAGAAGCTGAGACATTACGTGACTTTCAATGTTAAAACAAAAAAAGGGGGGGGAGCATATTTTTGAGAATTAAGTATATACAAAACTTTAACTAAGCACATACATGTATGTAGATTCCCTTGTAAACTAAGGAATAAATTTTTTGTAGCCTCAATTTACCAGAGGATATTTAATGTGTCACTAACTGATGTCAAGATTGGGGTCTCCATCGTATAGAAAGCATTTGATTCATTGCAGGCTGCTGTTGAAGAAAAGACATACAGAAAGGGTCAGATAAAAATGAAGCCTGCCATCTTATACTTGTTAAAGTATTTCTCTTTTCTTAAAATGCAGAACAAATTCCCTCTTTAGTGTGATTTCATGCACTGTGACATCAGTCACTCTGGTTCTGCAAGAACTGACTCAGGTGGGTGTGTAAACCGACTTCTCAGGCAGAACCTTCTGACGGATCCTTTGCCACCCCCTACCAGAAAAGCAGGACCCTTGCATATAAGCATCACTGAAATGAATTAGCCCACTGGCCTTTGTGGGGGCTGGTTCTTTCTTCTCTTCTGAAAGTATGTACTCAGAATTTCTGAGGTGAAGCTGCTCTCCATCTAAAACTTTGGTTTTCCAAGATTTAAAATCGTGAATAGTCCATCAATCCAGACATTTTCCATATCTGCTGAGTGACAGAGGAAGAAAAAGCAACTGTTTGGGAGAGAAGTGCTCCCCAGTTCTTGAAGTTAAGAAGCTTCTTCAATTTCAGGTTACAGTTAGCCCTATAAGATAATGTTACAGCTAGAATAATGTAAACTTTACCCTGTGTTATTCTTATAATGCTGTTTGTGTTGACTGGGAAGGACAAAATGCATGCTAGGGAATACATTTCCTCGTGGAAAGCCTCGTCATGTTGCCCTCATTTCACATTTGTGCATTTCATTTCATTTGCTTATGGGAAAGTTTTCTAGTCCCTACTTCTCAGTTATTTATGAGGTTCTCAAACCACACCTGCCCCAGTGCTGTGAGGAAGTTATTAGAATCTGACCTATTAAAATTTGATTTTCCCTCCTATTCCAATCATCGAATCTTCTCTGATATAGAGAATCCTATTTTGTCCAGCAGTATTGACTCAGCCAAATAAAAGTTTCCCAAGGCAATTTTGACTATTTCTTTTTTATTCAGCAGGAAGAAACAGATCTTTCACATTTGTTGCATGTACTCAGACCAATTTGAAAACACATTGTCAAAATATAAGTATTTAAATAATCAGGCTTCATATACATATGTAAAATCTGTATGCAAATTAATTTCTAGAATTCGCTGACTTCACACAGGACCAAATCAACAGACCAGATTGCCTGGTTATAATTCGTAACCTGTGTAAACCATGTCAAAATTGTTTTTCTGATAATCTGTCAACAACAAATCTTATCATTTCACTTTGATTGTGCTTAAAATCCTACCCTCAACCCCACAAATGGTCATGCTCATTTTCTTATTCTCACTTTCATCAAAATGCAGCTGTTCTGCTCAACATGGGAAATGTTAGAGTTAAAACCACGGGCGCCTGTTGAAGTGACTACAAAAATGCTGATTGCTTTTTTCTCAGAAAGCAGATTACTTTGAAGCGAATTTTTTCTCCACTCTCTCCCTTCCCAAAGTGGGTAAAATGGGCATAGATCATGTTAATGAGTGGTATCATAACTCAGATACCCGCCCCCAACTTCTAGGTTGTCATGGTGCTCTTTGCCCATGGTCTAAAGGGAGAGCACATCTCTGATAATATTAGGGACTCACACAAAATGTCAATGGCTGAGGTACTTTTCTGAGCCTTTGGCCAAGTGTTTCCAGACGCTTACAAGGCAGTATTGGCAAAGTAGATACAGTCAGTATGATAAATTGCTGACTGGCGCTACAATGAAAAACCATCTAATTGAATGACTTTTTTTTTTTTAAACAATAGACAACCTTCTTGTCTCTAGCATTTTTACACTTGTTTTTCTAAACTTTGCAGATGCCTCAAGTCCTTGGGCTTCTCTACAGTTCTTTGTGAAGTTGTCGGGTTTTTTTCTCAGGTCTGTTTTCACTGATTTCCTCAACTGTCAGTGTCCTTCACAGAGTCCTCTTTGCTGAGTTGGCAAAGGTGTGTTGTGATTTCCACAGAAAAATAAAACAATTTTGGCATTTGTAGCTCACATACTCTCATATTAATCTGTTTACCAACTGACAATATAGAAAAATGAGTTGGAGCATTGTTTAACATGTGAAGAATTAGGAGAAGAGTTGATGTTCAGTCTTGCTCTATCGTCATTATTTCATACTATTTGATGATAAAGTCTTGCATATTAAATGGACTAAAACTACATTGTGTAACTTCTTAGATCGGATTCCCTTATTTGGGGGTATGTGTAGAAAAAAAAAATACAGTTCTACAGTACCAAGCCAACTTTAGGAATTCTTAATGAGAAGGAACAGTATTATTTCCTGTAATAGTCCTTCCAGCTGGGGAAGACCTACATTTCTTGTATTTAAAATGTTCCTGGTTTTTAGAAAAATTAAAATGGAGACACCCCAACAAATTAAGTGTGTGTCCCAGGTAAAACAAATCTCCCTAAAGTTCTATAGGAAATATTTGTTGTGATAAGACTAATGAGATCTTCCTGATACTGAGTGTTAAAATTCATGTTTCTCAAAGAGGTTTATGTCTACTCTGTTAGGAAGGAGCAGTTTCAGCTTTGGTGTATGTCTGATAGTTTTATTTATTTATTTCTTGGTAGGTTTTTTTTTGAGAATACAAAATTAGGCTGACACAAATGTGCTGAGAGACTGTTGTAAAATATTTATGGTATGGAATAGCCGATAAATAGCTAGCATGCACAATGTGAATGCCAATTAATACCCTGGAAAATATTTTCAATGCTTTTAATAATTCAACATGGCTCATTTTACCAATGAAAATCTAGTTTAGCCATTTCCGTGGTAATGTAACTAAGTGGGTAAGAGGGCACAAAATAGCCGGAGGCTTATTAAAGCCTTGGATGCCTTCGCTGTGGCTTTATTTCTGTTGCACCTAATAAGACATGCAAACTTCAGCATTAAGTATCCCCAGATAAAATCCCATTCCATTTCATAACCAGATTGCTTGATCTATTTAGTGCTGGATTCAATTAGCATGCTTAGAGAATCTGAAAAATGAGATACATACCAAAATTTACGTCTCCAGGGAGAGCTAAGTGCAACAATCAGAAGGTGACTAGTGTCTGTCAGAGCCCTCTCTCGCGGTTGATCTCTGGGCAGTTCTGTAGGAGTAATCCAGCACCATAAGAAATAGACTTGTAGTTCAGCTCAGTTTTTCTTCAATTAAAGTGCATTGCATCTGGATGGGGAAAGTGTCCATTCCCAGATTCTTCATCACTAGAGATCAGAGCATCCTTGATGTTCTTCCTATCAGATAAAATGGCCTTTAAAGTTTGCTAGGAAGATGCGGTGGCAGAAGACAGGTGCCTGCTTCCTTAAATCGACATTCAGAGAAAAGAGGGCATAGCTAATGGGTGGGGATGAACACACAGCCCCTCTCTTTCCAGGTCCAGCCGGGAAGAAATTGAATGATTTTACCCACTTTGCTACACAGATGATTACAAGACTCGAAGCAATCACCCAGGCTGGCTAAGGTGCCTCATTTGATTATATTCTGTGAAGACAACAATAAATGAAAACAAAAAATCAGAAACATCCTCTCTAAATGTCTCCTCTCAGCCCAAAAGATGCTCTTTCTCATTGCCACTTACATACAGAAGGTTTAGAGCAGCCTAGCTTGTGGTATCGTCCCTCCCCCGTGACAACCAGCTCTCTCTCTCCCATTCTCTCTCTTTCCCCTCCCTCCCTCCCTGCCCCTGACTCCCTCCCTTCCTGCTTCTCTCTCTCTCCTCTCCAGCTGCCTTAGTCTGTTGATGCTGCTGCTGATTAATCAGGGATTCTGAAACAAAGAACCTACCTTCTGAAATAAGCAGTAATCTTTCTTCTCTGTTTCTGCAGTCCGTCTGCATTGAACGGCAAAGATGCCAGCATTCTAGCACCTTGGATAGTTCCTGCTCACTAGGCCCCTTGGAAAAGGGAGGCGAAGAAGCAACTGAAGAAATGACAAGAAACCCGAGAGCAGCATCGTTCTACTTCGGATTTCGCCTCCCTGGGGCCTCCCATCCTCATTAAAGACCTCACATTTAGGCAACAGAATCTCTCCCTTTTATCTGTCTGAACTGAAGTCTGATTAGTAAGTGATAAAATGAAAAGAGGATAAAGAAACCCCTTCATTTATATCCACTACAACCCTCATTCCAGCTTTATGGAGAAGAAAAACATAAATCCATCAAAAATAAATGTTGTTACTACAGAGGGTGTTTAAGTTATAAGCTTTTCACCCCTGGCATGGCTAATGAAAATGAGCAACAACTTAAATGGAACATCGAGATCTCAGTTTGATACCCTTATTTGATACCAATTTTGCCTCCACCCTCCCTGCCGAGCCAGGCACACAATTACTGCTGACGTACTTCAGGCTGCTGCTTGGGGAAAGAGGGGAGGAGCCTTTTAACCTTATCAAAACAGCCTCGTGCCACCTGCTCCCATGGCATGAGAACAAAACTAGCCCACTTAGAAGGAACATGTACAGCACACATGTATGTTGAATAAAGATCTCACTCAGAGAGCGCACTGTTGTTTTTTTTTTTTTTAACAAAAATAAGATGTGAATTAACCACGGTGTGCCACTAACTCCTATAGATTCACTGTTGAAATTTTTGAAAGTCAACCTATTCCCTACATTTCCTGAGGATTCTCCTCATTCCGTTCTTAAAAGCCTGCTGAATATATGCAGATCTATCGTGTTATATAATACAACTTCTATAGACATATGCATATATGTATACAAAAATACGTGCGTATATGCATACACATACAAGCCCATAAGTTTGTATCTAACTTGTTTTCCTTCAAAGTAAGAAGTATAGTGAAGTAAAATATAGGTGTTTTATTGTGTTAGTTGGTTTTATGGTAAATATAACAATAAGCAATGAGTTTCTGCTTAGTTGAGACTGAAATACCAAATTTGAGAGGGAAAATTATTCAATAGTGACCAGGAGATTTCTTTTCATCACATTTTCCCAGTAACTCTTTTTGTAAATTACTTTCACTCACAAACTGATTTTCCTAAAGGTTATCCCCAAAATCTAAATTCATAACTAATTTCTTAGAAAAATGTGATCTGAATGTAATTTTTCATGCATCAACAGACCATAAAAAATAACAAACAGGTTTACCTTCCTGATTCGTAAATGCCATCTGAAACTGTACCACGATGTTGCAAATGTTATTTTTTTTGACTTGTATGTATCTGAGGAAAAATAAAATCAACATGTTACACTGCTACAAGAGTTTCAGTTTTCACATGTCCTAATGTGCATTCCTAAAACAAATCACATATGTCACTTATTTCCTAGTCTTTGTGCCTCCACTCTTTGGACAGAACAGAACATCTGTGGAAGATCAGATAGATGAAAGAAGGAAGGGAAATTTAATTGTGAAAGAGAAGAGGCCACATCTCTCTCACTCCTTCTCTCTCTCTCTTTTTCTCTCTCCCTCTCTTTACCGCCCTGCCCCCACTCTCTCTCTCTCTCTCTCTCTCCTCTGTCTTATGAAGATTCTAATAACTTAGCACCATGTAGGGAGAAAAATTGTCTCAAGTACCACTTACAAACTAGTAACAGCCACCACACTGTCATTGAGAGGTTTAGGAGCGTATCGTTATTTTTGGTGGTCAAGTGTTGTCATAGGAGTCGTCTTTCAGCATGTGACCCAAAGCAGAAAAGATTCTTTACAAAGAAATTATGTGGCAGATATTTTAGGAAGTGTAAATACTTAATCATGACTGGTAACTCCGTAAAGATTGGTGGAACACATTTTTATCTACAGAGAGCTTGAATAGACACTAGTGTAAAGCCCATTTCTACCTTGGAGAAAATTAAAACCCAAATAAGCATACTGCCTTGTTTCAGGCCTCATACTCCTTGGCTCATTGGGATTAGGATCAGAGGTCACTGGGCTGCTGTGCTTCTCATCATCTTTGGCCAACAGGGAATTTTCAGTCACTTTAATATCATGCACCAGGATAATTTCAAATAAAATGCAGAGACACTGGTTTATGGTTGCTAACTATAAAAAAAAAATTTCCCCCCAAAATATCTCAAGAGTAAAGGGACTTTTACCCCAAGAAAATAATGTGTAGCCCTTTAAACTTAACATTTTCAGCTTTAGAAAAATTTATGATTATTGTGTTTCTGTCCTGTTTCATTTCTTTTATTTTTTTCTCTCCTTTGCACAGAATAGAGTTTGGGAGCCATCATGTTATATCAACCCTATCTTCTCAATCCCATGCCTTCCTCATTCCAGGCCACAGTATATATTGATCAGGCAATTTCTTCTCTGGAGATATAGTAGAGTATAGGAATTAATGGCATCTTTGGGGGTTGGTGTCTAGAAGGTCCCCACAACTAGTTCCTTAGGTCTCACTGATTGAAATAGAAAAGGATTTCTACTTTCAAGTAACCTTAGATTCAAATGTGGAATTCATCTCTACTCATTTCAGTAGTATTTAGAGAAGAACGTCACAGCACAAAAATTAAAGTTGAAATTTTTTATATTAAGAACAAAGGTACAGAAAGACCAACAAAGCTCAAATTATGTGTTGGTTTACTTCTTAAACATCTCTGTAAAATACATAGGTGTTCCTGATCTCATAGAAACCAGTCATTTAAATGCCTCATGACTTATTTCTTTTAAAGTTCTTATGTCAGGGTAAAGTTGGGCTCTTTCTGTTATGCTCTACTGGCTGACAGAGTTGGTGTCATTGGGGTTAAGTAGGTCCTTTCCATGAACTCAGATAGACAAGGAGCGTTGGCACCTTGAAAGTGCTTCTTAGTCTGTAAATCAGCCAGATGGTGGGTAATGCTTTTTGTATAAAAGTGAGGCACACGAGAACATGAAAATTGAAAGTGAGCAATCTAGTTACCTAAACTTAAGGGGTTTATTCAAATATATCAAAATATACTCTCCGAAGTCATGTCATAATTTATAATAAAGTCTCTAGTTTCTTTTTTCATGATCTGTAATCTTTCCATTATTCTTTCCACATTTAGCTTAGGGAGATGACACCTCCATTATAATGAAATTATTCCACTAGGGAAAAGCTAATCTTCCCATCCAATCAGGATTTCTGAGCATTCTGGTAACAGCATGAAATGAAAGTCTAGGTAGAATGAGAACCATATGCTCCTCATGATTTTTGCCTATGCAATGATATAGATGTCAACAGAAGTTGTGCATGACTTAGAGACTGTCAAGCAGTGGATAATGATACATTGCTCCAGGATCCAGAACACTGAGTAACTTGGTGTGTAAGGGTGGGGGAGAGATTTATTACCTAATAATATATACAAAAGCTAAATTTATACTGCCAAGGGGGGGAACTGACAATAAATGGAATATTCCATGACTGGAAACACATGAATTGATCCAAACATATGAATCTATCCCTCTTCTTTTATCAAGCTGATATTTCCTAGTGCAGATTTCAAAAGGTTTTACGTTTATAATAAATTATATTTGTCTCTATCCTCAAGAATCATAAAAAAAATATTATTTAAAAGCCATCATATGTTCTAGTGAAACCGATACTCTCACTCTAACAAATCTTCTCCCTCTTTTGAAAGGCTATTGCTTACTCAAGTTTCAAAAATCAAGAATACCTTACCTAGGTTGCCTCTCCTGAGTTACCACAGCCAAACCTCTTTTCTGTATTATGAACTACTCCATCAATAAATACATCACTAGTAAAGAATAAAGTCACAAGATTTTTTTTTGAGGGGGTTAGGGGTAGAGAGACAGGGAAAGAACCTCAAGCAGGTTCCACACTCAGTGCAGAACTTGATGCTGAGCTCGATCCCATGACCCTGGGATCAACCTGAGCTGAAGTCAAGAGTCAGGCACTCAACTGGATAAGCCACCCAGGTGCCCCGGAGATTTTTTTCATGTTCTTCCAAACATATTCACTCCATCCTCCAAGTGTGCTCGTCAAATACTCCTGAAAAAGTGGTATCTTTCCTTTATATTCCCTGGGCCCCAGCACATAGGTTGCATCTAGCCAGTGGCAGTGATTTGTTCAAGGAATGTGTGACTCTGGATCTCAACTAATGACATGGCTTGCCAAAGTAGAAAACTCAAAAAGGCTCATATATTGAACATGAAGTTCTCTTTTTAAGAATGAAATTCTAAACCAAAATTAAAAGAAAAAAATGGCCCTCCTAAATCTCAAACATTCGAAGAGGGAAAACCTTTCCAAAGGAACTCCATTTTCTCGCTGAAAAATCCAAAATGGATATTAGATCCAAAAAAATCCGAATTTTCCTGAAAAATCCAAAATAATCATACTGACTAGAAATAATTAGGGTACCATAGGAATACCATAGAAATAATTAGGGTACCATAGGAATAATCAATAATACTGACTAGAAATAATTAGGGTACCATAGGAAAGCCAATTGAATACACAAACATAGGGATTGTAATTAGAGAAAATAATGCAATTTTTTTATGAGGCACTGTCTTGGAGCTCACACTGCTATAACAAAATACCATGAACTGGGGGGCTTAAAAAACAGACATTTATTTCCCACAGTCTCAGAGTCTGGGAAGTCCAAGATCAAGGTGCTGGCAGATTCAGTCTCCAGTGAAGTTCCTCTGGTCTGGTTTGCAGCCTTCTTGCTGAGTCCTCACAGCGGGGAGAAAGGAATATTTGGTCTCTCTTTCTCTTCTTAAAAGGACCCTGATCTCATCATGGAGATTAAGACTCTCCTGACCTCATTTAAACCTAAGTACCTCCCAAGACCCCGCCTCCAAATACATTGGGGGTAGAGTTTCAATATATAAATTTGGGGAGACACAGACATTCAGTCGACAGCAGAGACATAAAATGAGATAGAGGAAAACAGATAAATGCTTTCTTCCGGAAAAGAAAGAATTTGGTAAATAATTCCGTCTTATTAAATTGGCTTCAAAGTGAATGTATTTTTAATTTAAATAAAATTTGATGTTTGGTGGAACTTGCAAAGCTATTGATAGATATTTTCTTGACTAAACATGAAAGCATGCTGCAAACCTATATTGATTTTCTTGTAGCATCGGACAGTTGACTGTGAATCAATAGAAGAGTTCAGAGAGTCCAGGGCAAACATATACGGGTGTTTAGCACATGATAGATATGCTATTGCATATCAGTAAGTAATACAGTTAAACAAACAGAAATGCGAATATATACACATAAAGGATTTTTATAAAAATAAGTCTCAGTGTTTGCTATTCAAAGTATGACACAAGTTACAGCATCAACATCATCTGGGGGCTTGTTTCACGTGGAAGCCCAGTCTCCCCCAGACCATCTGAGTCAGGAGCTGCCTTTTAACACATGCCTCAGCGATTGGTATGCGTATTAACATTAAAGAAACACTGTCCAGTGAAAATTCATACGATGATACCTTCACTGCTGAGTATGATAGCCACTAGCCGCATGTGGCTCTTGAGCGCTTGAATTGCGGTCGGTGAAAATGAGGAACTAAATTTTAAATTTTATTTTATCTTAATTAATTTTCACTTAAATTTACATATCGATAGTGCTACCATATTGGACAATGCAGCTCCACATCTTCCTCTCAAATGCTTGCATATGAAAAACAATCTATAGGGGCGCCTGGGTGGCTCAGTCGGTTAAGCGGCCAACTTCGGCTCAGGTCATGATCTCGCGGTCCATGAGTTCGAGACCCGCGTCGGGCTCTGTGCTGACGGCTCAGAGCCTGGAGCCTGTTTCAGATTCTGTGTCTCCCTCTCTCTCTGACCCTCCCCCGTTCATGCTCTGTCTCTCTCTGTCTCAAAAATGAATAAATGTTAAAAAAAAAATTTAAAAACAATCTATGCAAAGAAACTTTAATACGATCTTGGGCTGTATTTGGCCCAACTAAAGAGATCATGAAACCTAGAAACAAGTGACAACCCATGAATATATAAAAATGCCAATTTTTTTTTTAATGTTTTTTTTTTCTAAGGAGAGGGAGAGACAGAGCATGAGCAGGAGAGGGGCAGAGAGAGAGGGAGACGCGGAATCCAAAGTGGGCTCCAGGCTCTGAACTATCAGCACAGAACCTCACATGGGGCTCGAACTCCAAAACTGTGAGATCAAGATCTGAGCCAAAGTCAGACACTTCACTGACTGAGCCACCCAGGCGCCCTCCAAAACGCAAATGCAAAATATTTAAATGGAAAAAGATTGTAAATAAAGTTATCATTTAAATGCAAAATTGGGATATTATTTGCAACATAGATGAGAGCTAAGCAGTTACGTAGTCCTCCTATATGATTAATATTAACACGCTAGCATTATTAATAAAAAGGAAAACTTATAAATAAGCAAGAGTGAAACACCACAGTGCTAAACAAGAACAAAAGATAGGTATGAGTTATTCATAAAATAAGAATTTGAAATGGCAAGTAAATACAGAAAAAAATGTTTAACCTCGAGAGTAATAAAATGCAAATTAAATCACAAGTGGCTCATTTTTAAAAGAATTGCCCGCGTTGGCAAGTATGTGGAGAAATGGATAGTTATATAAATGTACACAACCAAAAAGAAGGGACATCTGATGGTGTTTTAATTTACTTTAAGGAGCACAGTCTTGGAAATCATAGTTGCACGTTAAAGGCATGGTAAGCGTACAAAACTATATGTTTGTGGCCGCTTATGGTTTATAATAACAGAAATTTGAACATTCCTACACATTCAACAATAGGAGATTGAAAAATATTACGCAAGTATTAAAATGACAATATAGATCTATATTCATTTATGTGAAGGTGACCCCTGTCAAGAGGAAGAGAACACTATTTCTACGAAGGAATTGTCAGGCTGGTGTGCCCCTCAACCTGTATCTTGACTGCCTGACAATGGGCAAGCTGCGAAACCTCTCCCTGCCTCAGTTTAGTGATCTGAAAAGAGACAATAATATTGGGGGAGGTCAGAAATTTATTGTGAAGATTAAATCAGTTAATCCATGTAAAAGTCCATGTAAAAACAAAACAAAACAACAACAACAAAACAAACCCGTGTCTAGTGCTTAATGTGCACCAATAAATGTGGACCTTCGTGATAGACGCAATCAGAGAAAAGTGAGCAGTACTCGGAAAGATACCCAATACTATACCTAAAACCAATTCGTTCATCTTTTCAAATCCAGGGACCATGTCTTCCTTTATCTTCCCACTTGTAGTACTGTTTTATCTCATCCTCCGTGACACTGTATTCTTTTATTTTCCCTCTTATTTCAGGGACTTCTCCCTCCTCGTCTCCTTTGCTGGCTTCCTCCTCTGCTTGGTTTCTAAATGTAGTCATGCCCCAGATTTCATATTTTTTCCTGCTCCCCCAATCTGTAAAAGAAAACCAACCCCGTCACTGATCATCCCATCAATCAGACCACTTTCTCTGCAAATACTTATCACTATGTGATATTATCTTGTTTATGCACCCATGCATACACACATACATACACGCGTGTATTGAATATATTTTTAACGCGGTTTTAATTTTACCAGTTTTTTTCTTACGAGGATACAAGCATTGTGAGAACAGGTACCTTCCAGGTACTTCTTTGCTGGATCCAAGCAAATAGAGTGGTTGTTCATCTATAGGATATATTGAACTCAAACTTATTGAATAGCTATATTACATAGGAAATAACAGAATATTGCATAAAACATGCATACATATAAAATACTCATGCATAAACATAATATAATAACAACAATAAACATGATGTTTATTGTGTGCTCAACCTAAATTAACTCATTCAGTCACCACAAGGATCTTATGAGCAAGCAAATTTTCCTCATTTGAAATTAGAATATCGAGGGGGAGTTAAAGGGATTTGTCTGAGGTTACACAATTATTATATGCAGAGAGAACTTTCTAGTACAGAAAAAATAGTATAATTGTTTTTATATCTGGGTAATGATTTTTTTTTTACTCTTTAAAAAGTAGATGTATGTGTTGCTTAGTTTTCTCGAATAAGCATATGCTATTTTTATAATAATTTTGTATGGTAATTTGGGAGAAAACGTAAAATTCCGTCTTCACAAAATTCCCCCTGAAAGAGAAGCCTTTGGAATCTGTGAGTTTCCATTTATTTTCAAAATGAGAAGCCTGGGTCAGGAGGATTTGTGAAATGGAAATGTGGCCAATGCATTACCGAGTTGGCAATATCTGCAACCAGGAGATAAAAATTCAAAAGTAGGTATGAGTAGTGTATTGGCCAGATAGGATTTGGGGAAAAGTCATGTTATAAAGAAAGAAAGAATTGCAGGTGGAAACAACCTGTCTAATGAAAACATTTAAAACGGGGCTTGGAAGATTGTGTCCTTCAGGATTGGGGACCACTTGGTCGTCTGTGACTGCCTTAGTTGACGCTGAGCCAAGTCTCGCCCTTCTTTTTCAGCTTCTGCCACTTAAAATGCTATAGTATTTCCTGAATGGAGACATTGTAGTCTTATGTAAGCTCACACAGAGTTAATAAGTATTTGAAAATACCCATCAGTAATTAGAGAGAACAGTGGAAGAAGCAAATGAAAGCTGTAGCCTACAACGTATTCTCCTCCAAGCCTATTTCCTCACTTCATTTAGTTGATCCAAATAAAGTTATTTGGGGGCATTTTAAGGCTGATGAAGGAGGCCGGGGAAATTGATCACTAAAGTAAGGCATGAGGTACCAACACTCCTTCAAAACATGATAACCATGGAAATAATAAATCCCATCTTATCATTCCTAAACATTCCATTTTCTAACTCCAGGCTGACTACGAATTAAATTTCAGGTGCTTGTGGATAAAGTTCGGATTTGATCGTGCCCTAGCTCACTCTCTTGGTGACTGGCCATTACTCTGAGGTCAAATTTAAATACAGCAACAGGACCTTGTTGATAATCCAGTGCAATCCCTTCATTAAACAGATTGGGAAATTGGAGACAGAATGTTAAAAAGCTTGCCTAAGAAAAGACAGCCTCTTCTTTGGTTGTCTAGAACTTCGTTCTCTTTCTAGTCTCTAACGCTTTATTCTCATTCACGGATTTTTTTCGGCCCTTGCCCAGAAGGTTAGGAAGAATAAAGTCACATATTTCAAATGTAGTCCAAAAGTAAACCAGACTTCGTAGGGTGGAGACATAAGACACGAAATACTCACTGGGCTCTGAGAAATTTCAGATACGAATGTGAGGGGGTTTCTCGGTGATCATCGTGAGCAATACTTAACTTCTCTGTGATTCAACTTCCTCATTGGAAAACTGGCAATCGGACCTATGTCATAGACTTGAGATAATTACATGAGTTACTGTTTGCAAAATGCAAAACGTTATTTCTGATTGCCCTATTTGACTTCCTTTCATGCGTTTTTATTGCACGTTACTATCGTAATAATATATTCACTTATTAACTCATTTATTATTTGTCTCTACCGTGGTAATAAAATTCTAGGAGAGCAGGAAACTTGACTTTCTTTTTCCTCTCACCTCTCAAGTATTCAGAAAGTTTCTTGGAAAACAGAAGGCTCTGGATAAATATTTTGTTAGGTAGCTGGTGGTTGTTCGCGTTTGGGGGCACTTCAGTCTCAGGCTTATTTCTAACCACCGAATGAAGCTCTGTTCTGACTGAAGGTGTTTCAGGCCTCAGTAAAGAGGGCGGTAAAGGGCAGAGTGGACGCATATGGACAGGTGGCCCCAATTCTGTGTCTACATCAGTGCCCTGTGAGCATGGAGAAAAGTCCTTTTCCCAAATGATTTTCCCCAAGTGAACCACAATTGTTTCTGCAATTCTTCTCTTTTCTTCACTTAAGCTCTGCCTTTATCTGAAGGTTACCAAATACCCACTCAGGCATCTGTGTTCACCTACACCTAACTTTGGGGGATATCAACTGGCTTAATAATTTTTTCTCATCTTAAATAGACCTCTGACCACAAAAGCAAAGTGTGTGTTTATAATCCTGTGACTCTTTTGGCCAATGCCTATGTAGGTAGGCAGGCGGCAGGACTGACAATGATAGAAATGAAACATGGGGGCGACTTAGCCTATCAGTTTGTAGTTATGAAAATTTCGTATTTTTATGAATTTCTTCACATTTTAGTTTTCTCCTTTCTTGGGTCTGAGAGAAACGGATGTGGAATAGAATTTCAAATAAAAGAACATATAGGAAAATATGCATGAAATACACATTTCACTGGGAAATGAAATGTACTAGCTTTAGGAAAAGAGTCAAGAATTAAAGTCAGTCACTTTCCGAGTTTAAATCATATTTAACCTGAAGTTCAAAAGATTAACAAAACATTAAAAGCAAGTACAGAGAACCAGGCCAACCACACAAAATGACCAGAGTTAAGGAAATGTAGATAGTGGATTTTGGGACATGAAAAAAACCTTTGATGACTTAGATACCCATCTGCTCCCTAGCCCAGGGGCTGCATTCACCTGGCACCCAAATAAATACTACTTATTGAAAAATGATTATACGGAATAGGAACGATGGAGTTCTAACTTTTTTCCTCTTCTTCCTCCTCCTCCTCCTCCCCTCCTTTTCCTCCTCCTCTTCCTCCTCTCCCCTCCTCCCCCTCTTGCTTCTTCTTCTTCTTCTTCTTCTTCTTCTTCTTCTTCTTCTTCATTACTGTTGTTGTTATTATTATATTCCCCATGGCTATCAAGCATGGTTGTAAGTACAAATCTTACAATTAATAAGTAAACAAAGAAAATTTTTGTGAGTGAGCTCTACTTGGGCATCTAGTGAAGACGTTTTGAGATAAGGAGGGGAAAGAATGTAAAAGTCAGAAGAGTATAACCTCACGGTTCACTTATTTTTACAGTTTAAATTAGAGCCTAGTATAGTCTAGATATCTCTATTAAATTCTCACTTATATGCTTATGTATAGATGAAGCATTTCAATAAACTGCCTTTTTATTCCTTGATAATAAAATAAGATTTATAACTACCCTGTCTAAAAACAAAGCACAACCATATCAAAATTACAGCAATGTTATCATAAGAAAACAGTATTAAATCCAACCACATAACATAAAATACATCAAATTAGTTTTTTCCAATGACTTTATTTTAAAATTAAGAACTTGTAGCCAGAAGAAGTGTATGATTTGTGAAAAGCCCATCAATGATAAATCTGTGGTAAAATCTAATGTTCTGGTATAGTCATTATGGAAAATATCAAATTTCCTCATAAATTAAAAATAGATCCACCATATGATTCAACAGTCCCACTTCTGGGTATATATCTAAAGGAAATGAAATCAGATTCTCAAAGATATATTTGCACCTCCATGGTCACTGAAGTATTATTCACAATAGCCAAGAAATATATGGAAACCCCCTACGTGTCCATCAGTGAATGAATGGATAAAGACCATGTTGTATGTATGTATGTATGTATGTGTATAATATATATATTTAATTACACTTATATATGAAATTTTAAAGAGTCAGATTCATAGAAATAGAGGGTATAATAGCGGTTGTCAGGGGCTGAGGGGAGGGAGAAATGGGGAGATTTTGGTCAAAGGATACAAACTTTCAGCTAGAAGATAAACAAATTCTGGAGATCTAATGCACAGCATAATGGCTACAGGTAACAATGCAGTTTCGTATACTTCAAATTTTCTGAGAGTAGATCTTAGGTATTCTCACTACAGGAAAAAATATGTGAGGTGATGGATGTGTTAATTAACTTTATTGCGGTAATCATTTCACATATTATATGCACATTAAATCATTACACTGTATACCTTAAAAAAATCACAACCTAAATGTAGACAATTTTTGTTGTTCATACCTCAATAAAGCTGCAAAAATTAGTAAAAAAGCATTCATGAAAATAATCTAGTATTTTGTCTCCCAGTTTGGTGCTCTTTCCCCCAGAGAGACAGTCTGGAGTTAATGTGACCAGACTTGTAATTCTTCACCTAGGAAATAATATTTTGTGTTTAGGTGGGTTCCCAGGTGCATTCACCTGGGAAATCATGTAGTGCGATGTGTATGTAGCTGGTATGAGAGAAAACAAATTTTGTGAAACTTTTGTTCTCTTGAATTTCTGCTTTTTTTCAACTCTTTTTGACCCTGTTAAAAACAATAGAAGACAGGGTTTCCCTGGTGGCTCAGTCAGTTAAGTGCTGCCTTTGGCTTGGGTCATGATCTCATGGTTCCTGAGTTCAAGACCCACGCTGGGCAGTGTGCTGACAGCTCAGAGCCTGGAGCCTGCTTCAGATTCTGTGTCTCCCACTCTCTCTGCTTCTCCCCTGCTCGTGCTCTCTCTCTCTCTCTCAAAAATAAAATAAAGATAAAAAAAATAGAATACAAACAAAAGTCAGAAGAATGTCAAACTGTATCTTGAAAAGATCCAATTTTAATAAACTCTTAAATGCCATGTGTAGATGTTTATGTACAAACACACACATATATATGGAGATATATATATATATATATATATATATATATATATATATATATATCCTTCTCAAAGTCACTGCACTGCCATAATTTTAAATTCAACTTATTTGAAATAAACTCACAATAATTACAACAAGATAAATGATTTGACATAAATTAGTTTTTAGTAGATGCTCTAAATTTCATTTAATTAAATAAAATTAGAGTAAGGGAAATAGTTGATTCTGGCTGCACCATTAACAGGTAGTAAAAGTCCATCCAAGGTAATTACCGGTGATTTTTAGCAGCATGTTTATCTGAATGGAGACTCTTATCTCAATTAAAATATTCAGAACATTGTCCATAATGATTAAATTTTCTATTCATGTTAAGATAAAATGCATAAGTGGAGGGATGCTATAGTAAAGCAAAACCAAAACCTGAGGCATTGAATACGCACAACCCATTTTAATTTCACTGCTTTGTGAAATAGTAAATGATCCTTAGCATTTATTTTATTTTTAAACACATACATGTCGAGTCATCTAAACTCATCTTAAAAAATCATTTTAAAGCTGCCTAGACTACCTGCAGGTTGCTTGTTTCCCAACCACTTAAATTAGGTGTGTATTTAAAATTAATTGCATGTTTTTAACGGAAATATTGCCCTGTGAGGAATCCTGTATTTTAAACCTAGTATAAGCTATGGCTGTTCTCTTTATACTCAGGTCCTAAAATGAAATTGGTCATTGTATGCAGTAAACAATTGACACAGCCTAAATGAGTACTTAACCGATTGGGAGATTTTTGTGTATACAAAAGGTTATAGGTCTTAAACTCATTGAAGTCTATCTATATAGGCCAACTTAGAGAACAATGCAGGAGACTCTATCTTGCTTGATAAATCATTGTTTTTACTTGTAACAGAAGCGAGACTTAAATTAACTTGAAAAAAAGAAGACAGCTATTGGAAAGATACTATGCTGTATCCTATCACCATCGAGGGTCTGAGCAACCTAGAGACAACCCCAGAGCCAGCTAGACACAGGGCTCAAATGCCTACAAGAATTTCTCTCTCTCTCTCTCTCTCTCTTTCTTTCTTTCTTCTCCTGCATCTTGGCTCGGGTTTTCCCATTATCGACTAGACTGGTCTCCATAGAAGACCTGGCTGCCAACACCTCCCAAGACTCAGTTCCCAGTCCTTAACACCCATAAGAATTACCCACTTTTGAAATGCCAAGGAAAAAAGGCAGGGGTGGGGGAGAGGAGAGGACTCACCTGTTTCCCTTGAGGGCATGACCAGAAAGATACACAAGTCACTTCTACTCACATCCTACAAGTCGGAATTTATATTCATGGCCGGACTTAGCTGTAAGGAAGACGGGAAAACATGTCTTAACCGAGGCAGCCATGTGTCCCTCTAAATCTTAAGGAATCTATTAAGGGAAAAGAATGGTATAAATATTGGAAGACACCTCATACTGAACGATCATGGCAGTGGAGATGAAATAAGAATAATCCAAATATTGTTTGCTTGATGTAACTGGGGTAGAAACAGAGAAGGACCAGAATGGGTGGTTTCCCAAAAAAGACGGGATTTTTGAAGGCATCTTTTAAAAAATTACTTTGTTACTGCAAATAAAGCTTTTCCTTTCAAATGATTTTTCATAACACATTTAGCCAGCTAATTCAAGTTAAGACTGAGCCGGTTTAGTTCTGGTTTCCTCTATCGTGTTATGTGGTAGTTTCCTTTAAAAGGTTGACGGGTGGGGCGCCTGGGTGGCGCAGTCGGTTAAGCGTCGGACTTCAGCCAGGTCACGATCTCGCGGTCCGTGAGTTCGAGCCCCGCGTCGGGCTCTGGGCTGATGGCTCAGAGCCTGGAGCCTGTTTCCGATTCTGTGTCTCCCTCTCTCTCTGCCCCTCCCCCGTTCATGCTCTGTCTCTCTCTGTCCCAAAAATAAATAAACGCTGAAAAAAAAAATAAAAAAAATAAAAAAAGGTTGACGGGTATGTTTGCGGACTCGATGACCTGCTTGTTTTCAGAGAGAATGTTGTTTCCTCGATGATAATAACTGGCTTTTTGAAAGTTTCTTGTGAAGGGATTAAAAATAATGTGCCGGACCCTGCCAGGTGAGTGACTACTCGCTCGGTGAAAAGTAGGACATCAGAAACACGGAGTAATTTTCTGTAACAAATGAAAAACGGCACTCCAGTGGGGTCACCCTCAATGCTTGTTCTAAGTGGCCATTTCAGACCTGGGAGCGGCTGAGTCACTCAGGAGTGTCTGACCCCGTGCACTTTTCCATGGGTTCTCTCATTCCGTGCAAAAAGCCCAGGCGATCAAACGTTTTCCAGGTCCCCAAATCGGAGACACCCTCAACATAGCTGTCGGCAGAGGAGCATCCCCGACGAGGTGCCCAAGGCCTTCTCTGCGGAGATGTTTCCATTACGGCCACCTAGATATCTTTCGCATTTGAAATCTGATGTGTAATCCTCCGTATCACCTCCTGCCAACATAGCTATTGTGTATTTTAACTGGAAGAGGATGGCTGCCACGTAGCTAAATTGGAAGCGCGGGTATTTTTAGTGCTTGGTGAAAGGACTTACATAAAGAGCCCCTCTATTCACCCTATCGGGATCCTCTTATGTAAAAGGCCTGGCACAAGTGTAAGGTATTATTATGACTATAAAAGCTGCTCACGCTGTAATCATAGGAAAGGCAGTATTATGGAGAAATACCGTGCAGTTGCATGGCAACTGAAACCTAGTGGTGTTTGCGACCACGCAGAGGAGTTACCACGAGGGCTGCAAAGCAGCCTGGCCAAGCCAGCACCTAGACCACAAGCCGGTGAGCCCCCACCTGTTGCCCGAGGACATGTTCCTGGTCCTTCCTGATAACTGAATGGAATTTGAGATGCAGATGTGGTTTTTGCCTCCCCGCACGGAGCCTCAAGACCCGGGAAGGGTGTTTCCCATTGACAGATTCCTACCGTCTTTTCTCATCGGGCAAGAACGAAAAAGCATGCCCGTTGCAAGGTGTCAGCAACAAGGGGAAACCCACAGCAGCAGCTGGTGCCAAATCCAGAGGATTCTAGAAGTGCAAATAGACTTGACTCACCTCTGAAGTGGGCATAAGCGCTCAAAGCCCTCTCTTGCCAGAAAATACAGATGTAGATCCTTTTTATAGGGGAGATGTTTGCTTAGCCTGCCAGAACCCCTTCTGTCTTTTGCAGTCAAGACGAGTTGATCTTCTTTGGAGGAACTGTTTTGTTCTCACTCTAATCCATACGGTTCCGATGGGGCTAAATCCAACCTGATGCTAAGATGCGCGAGTGACTCAGAACTACCCAATCAGCGTGTTTCATTTCCCTGAGCCGGGCCCTGCTTTAGGCATATGACGAAGCCAGGGCAATGAGACTCGTTCTGGGGCTTCTTTCGAAATGTCCGGGAAAGAGGGGCTCTCTTTCTGCTGGGCTGTCCTAGTCTGCCGGAGGTCTACCAGAGGTGGTCCGTGGCCACTTTGCCCCCTGTGGACGTAAGTTCCTCAGAATGAAGCCAGCACAGAGGAGAGCCAGGGCCAAGAGACGCGAGCCAGATGGCGAACTGCATCATTCGAACAACTGGGTCCAGTTGGCACGGATACACTCTCTCTAAACTTTGGACAATTTTTTTTGTGTGTATTTTACATTTAAATTAGTTTGGATTCGGTTTCTGCCATTTGGAATGAGAAGCTTCCCCACCAACATTCAGCAGGGGCAAGGGTTCTGGAATTTGCATCTGCTCTCTGCCACTAATTGGCTGTGTGGCCTGGGGCAAGTTCCACGCCTTCTCTGAGCTTCAGTTTCTTTGCTTTCAAAAGGAGCGTAATAATGGTACCTGAACTCACAGTTTTGTTAGCACCGTGCGAGAAGATGCAAGTCTTTTCCAAGTGCCTGGAATAAAAAAAAAAAAAAAGAAAAGAAAAAGAAAAAGAAATGAGCCCAATACACGGTATTTATTATTTGTTAAAGATTTGGAGAGATCTCTCTCTCAAATGCATGGAGTATTGAAGTATACAGAGGATAGGGCTAGGTCAGTCACTCAAGTTCACATCTCCTGGACCACTAGTCCTTGAGTTTCACTTAACCCGACAACCACTAGCTGGCTTTTAATAGGTTCAGAAAGATTGCTCTCATACTGATCTCCCTGGAGATCCCACAAGGGAGGTGTAGACCATTCTATTCACAGGACCTGAAGATTTCCATCTTTGTTCTATGACTGGGGCAATCCTCTCCACACCTTGTTCCCTCAAAGCACACATCGCTCTCTTCTCTCTGAGAAAACCGACATAATAAGCTTGGGCCTTCAAAGCCATGCAGGGAAGCCCTCTGCATAAAAGCTTTCCCTTCTGCCATGTGGTTTCCCCAGAGTAATAACCTGCCAGGTGTGGGATACATTCACGGGAAGGAAATGACATAAGAGGAAAAAATTCATGAGGGACGAAACCCAAATTAATATCGCAATACACTGTCCCGACGACAAAGCTAATACTCACTGAGTTGCCTGTCAGAACATTCACCATGCTAAGTAAAAGTCCCCACACTTTCTCAGTCATGGAGCCCTCAGGAACTTTTTCATGGCACCTGCAGGCAAAGAAAAAAATAAATCCTAAAAGTTCCATTTATTAAATGATTAGGTCTGAACATCTGAGTAACTATGTATATTGCAAATAGGTCACATTGTAACAACTTAGCAGTGATTCGAAAAATTGCTACACAGATATTGAGCGGAAAAATAATGTATATTTTTTCTTTTAATTTTTTAAAGTTTAGTTATGCATTTGAGAAACAGAGGGAGAGCACGCATGCGTGCACGAGCAGGGGAGGGGTAGCGAGAAGGAGAGACAGAATCCCATTAGGCCCCGCAGCATCAGTGCAGAGTCCAATGCAGGGCTTGAACTTTCAAACTGTGAGATCACAACCGGGAGTCGGACGCTTAACCGACTGCACTACCCAGGGGACCTCCCCGAAGATAATATTTGTATTCCATTCCAAAGTATCCATAGTTATTCACCAATGTGTCACATTGATGCAATTGTTAGGCGTCACATAATTTCTCCAGGTTTAAAACCCATCTCAGCACATCTCCCCTCCTTCTCTGTTCCATGTGGGTTTTTGCATGAGAGTTGCTTTTGGGGGGCGCCTGGCTGGCTCATTCCCAGGAGCATGCAACTCTTGATCACAGGGTCGTGAGTTCGAGCCCTGCCTTGGGTGCAGAGATTACCTAGATAAGTTTAAAAAATGGATAAAGAGTTGCTTTTTGTCACAACCACCATCAAAAGTATTGTAGTGCAGTCTGATGTGGAAACTATGAGCCAGGAATTTGTGTGATGTCTGTTTTCCTTTGAAAACTCAAAAATCTCTCTTTGGAGTTCGGGACAGCACACAGGGCACCTCACTGCACAGTTCGGAGAGCCATGACCCCTGAGCTATTTCCAAGTATTTACTCATGTTATCCATGCAATAGTTCAATGTGGATAGTGGCTTCAATTAACCCAGTTTTGAAGGTGAAGAAAGCAAATTTTTACGTTTTATAGCTTGCTTAGAGTTTTGGCTAGAGCAAGGAGAGACAGGGATTTGAATCAGGCATTCCTCAGGCCCTGCTGTCCATCTCTGCTCCCCAAGGAGAAGACTAGGAAAACAAAACAAAACAAAACAAAACAAAAATTTTGTAGCTTACATTATTTTGTTAATTCCATTTCTTAATTTATTCAGTGATACATGGGATGTTTAATGGACACTAGCCATGTGCCTACTGCTGAGCCTGTGGCTGGGAATCCAGAGTGAGCCTGACCTCAGGAGGCTGATGGGGGCAATAAAGTTTGGAAAGGAGCTGTCACAAAGTTACCTTGGGGGATCCCAGGGGCCAGAAGACCATATGAGATGATCAGACAAACTTCATAGAGGATCTAAAGCTTCAGGAGAAAACTTAGCTGATAAAGAGGTACCGTGGTACCATCGTGTTTAGTGAACCTATAATATCATCTCCAGCAAAGTAGGCATTGAACACAAAGAAGTCAAACTGGGAGAGACTCTAGCCTGCCTGGGGAAAGGGCAGCCCAGGCAGTTAGGGAGGCAAGTAGAGGGAGTCATATCTACATATGTGGTTGAAGACGGAGGGAGGGGTTAGAATATCAGCATTTTCTGGGAATGTACTCAGTCACTCAGTGCTTCCCAAAGAGTGCCAATGATCTTGTAAAGACGGGAGGTGGGTGAGGAATGGGTGAGATAAAGGAGATTAGAAAAAAAAAGATGCTTCTTAATAATGGATCATGGGTACAAACTAGCACAAGCCTTATAAAAGCTTTGAGATTGTCTGCTGAGTAAAAGAACAAGAAAACAAAATAGCTTTCAGTTTAATTGAGTATTTGCATGTTCTCTACGAGCCACTGCTGTGGGCAATAGGGAGCCTTAAATTCTCACTTACTTCTAGTGATAACCTCTTCTGAAACTATTTCAGATCAATCTCATTTTCTTCAGAAGAAAAGGCACGTGCTAATTTTGCTTCCCATTTCTCTCTTCTGGGAAGTTGGGGAGAGGTGATGGGTACAGAAGAGCTATGTTTTTCTTCCAGGTGGCCCGTGTCCATGCCTTCCAAACCAGGGATGCAAGTAGCTTCCAGAAAGTTTAGGTATAACAATGAGTTTGCAGCCTGTGCAGGAGCCCAGTGACTTCTGTTAACACATTTTATCAAAGACACAGGGCCCTGTAGACAGAGTGGAGTTGAAATAAATATGCATGCCAAAATCACCTTCAAGGGGAAAGCAAGGTTGCCTGTACTCGGGGGTAGAATTGGCTCTGTTACAATTCAAACATACCATAAAAATGCTTAATGATGCATTTTCACAAGGCTTGCCCATCAAAATCCCCACGTGCCCAATCTCACAATCGCAATGCTAATGAATCAGAGTTTGGGGAGAGATTTATTACCAAATTAATGGGGGAAATGGCCATCTACCAATAATGGTTATAATAGAGTGAGCATTTATAATGTGCCAAGACCTGTGTGAAATATTTTATGTGCATCTGTTCAAATCTCAGGCAACTCCAAAGAGTAGCTATGAGCCATCCCAGTTGTACAGACACGGAGCACCATTGCAAAGTGTCACATCATTATGTGAAGGGCAGAGTCAGCATGGGAATCCAGACTCCAATAAGCCTACATCCGTGGTCGTAACCACATTTACTTTTTTTTTTGTTTTTAGACAAAAATTGCACAATAAAACCATTTCCAAAAACTTCTGTGCTTTGGCTTGTGACGTGATTCCAAGAGATTTCAGCTTTCGGATTCCTAGGCAACTTTGGGAAGCTACGTTTCAAGCATCTTAGATCCCTACCTCGGCTGCCAGCACACTTAGAGAGAAGGAAGCCAGACTGGTCCTTCCCACATGGTTTTCTGACAACCCCCAGTGTCTGATACAGCAGGTGGATATATTTGGGAGCCCTGCAAATCCATGATTCTTTCATTAGTGGGTTTAGACGCCTGGCGTTACTGAAATGCTCTGCGAACACTGAGTGTGAAAGATCCCTGACCCGTCCTGAGTGGTGGACGTATACTTAGCAAGTAGTTTTGACCTGGATTTTGTTCCTCCGTAAAATTCTTAGTATAAGTGCGCTAACGTATTTTAAAATAAAAAGGGAAATGTGTGTTCTTCACCAAATAAAGAACACAGAATTTTAAGGCTTTGGTCACCACTTTGGGGAGAGCGTTAGAAAAAAAAAATGGTAGATTTTTAAGTCACTTCTGACATTATTTGTAAATCAGTACAATTCTGAAGCTGTCACAATGATGGCAAAGATTTGGAGTAGTGATTTACCTTTAAAATAAAAAGAAAATTTAAAAAATCACTTTAGCATACCACTCATGATCGGGGCTACGGTTAACAGTCTAAGAGTGTTTCATTAGCTTTTTTTTCCCTAGCACCCATTGACAGCAACATTCCTCCTAATTAAGATAAAACAGCATTCCAATGAATCTGTGATGCACAACAATATTCTCCCCAAGAAGCTGAAAACAGAGAGCCACCAAACTATCAGGTGAAGCGTGACATAGTAAATTTGCATATATGGCAAGATAGATGTAAGGCAGGTGAAACAGGTATAAACACAAATAAACATCATTGCATTTAATGATCATATTTAATAATTAAATGTGGGGGGATGGAGCTCTGAGTGGTCTCCACCTGTCATAGACTGGCTTCCTGTTCAGCAAGTGTTCAGTCCCCACACTTCTGTTGAGGTGGAGTACTTCCCTGCTTGGTTTGGCCATGTGACCTTTGGACAGTGAGCAGATGCGATGCCAGCAGAAATTTTAAATATGAACAGGTGGTTTGGCTCGTCTTTGTGCACTCTTAGGAAGGACATGAAAAAAGCAGACCCCAAGTAGCCACGGCCTCTTCTCATATGTGGTAGAACCCAATCCAAAGAAGCCCCCCTCCTGTCATGCAGAGCCTTTCCAGATGACCCACAGGGCCATAGATGGGTGATGTTGCATGGGGTAGGGTTTGTTAGACAGAATTATGGTAGCCTAATTGGCTACGGTACCTCACTTCCAAGTATATCTAATGACAATTTATTCTAGACCGTTCTGGCAAACTCTATACAACTGAAGAGTTTTGGAGATCAAATTATGTTATCGGATCTGTAGGACTTTGTGCTTCCTCTGCACTGGTAAATTCTCTCCCTTTGTTCTTCTGGCCCAGCTTGTAAGCAAACATTACTAGCATGAGACCCTCTTCGAGAAAGACTATCTGCCTGTGTGATTGTTCGTATCTCAGGGTGGAAAGGCTCTGTGTTTGGATCCACATAGCTTGGCTTTGCCTGTGTCCACTATTAGAATTCTCATAATGGTCTCTGACATTGGCTGGTCTAGCTATTCATGTCCTGATAGTGGCTCTCTCATTATCTCTGATGTTTGATACTTCTATATCTTGACAGCTGAAGATGGTCTTGTGTACTCAAGTGGGCTTCTCCATAACAGAAGGCTGATGCTGAGGGAGGTCTGGCCGCTTCCCCTAAGTCTAACTCACAGCCTCTACAGGGAGGGGGTCCCTCTCATCAGCCTCTCTGGGGAGATGACAAAAGACAAAATACTCCTCTGTGACATCTAGATCTATCTGCAAACCCACGGGGAATCTGGGCATACCTCCATCAACTGGAGAGTGGTCTTTACCTTTTCCTGCCTAAACAAGCCACTTATACTCCTCTCTTTGTCCTTCCCTAATACTAGAGCAGAGCCTGTACGAAGTTCTCAACTTCCACCCTCTGCCAGATTTCCCAGACTGACCCAGAGCTGTTTGTTGCTCTCTAACATCACAGGCAGGACATTTAACCAACCTGGTTAATGCAGGAGAGAGTAATTCCTTCCCTGCTGAGGCAAAACTCAAAACATCAAGTTTCTTCCTTTGCAACTTAGTGTGAATCTGGGAGGTCAGATGAGCGGCATCCATTTTGGGGTGAGAAGAGAAGATTTAAAGAGTTTTAGGGAATTGGGTATTTATGTTTTTAGCCATTTTGTTTGTGTGTTTATTTGTTTTTTGTGTCAGGTAATCAAAGAAGCAGAGGAAATGAAACAAATCAGCATCTTCTGTTTCAAGTTATTGCCATGATATTTCATTCACCAAGTCACTGAGGTCATTTTTCTTTTAAATGGATGCATCAAAAGTATAAACTTGATTGACAGTCTGGATGAGCATCTTCACAACATCAATCCCATGAGAACAGGGACTTGCTTGTTTTATTCAATACTGGGAACTAAAGAGAGTCATTTGATTAAAGAAGGAAAAAACTACTGGGGCGCCTGGGTGGCTTAGTAGTTTAAGTGTTGGATTCTGGATTTCAACTCAGGTCATGATCTTAGGGTCATGAGACTGGCCCTACATTGGGCTCTGCACTGGCTATGGACCCTGCTTAGAATTCTCTCTCTCCCTCTCTCTCTGCCCCTCCCCTACTCTATTTCTTAAAAAAGAGTCTTGGGGCACCTGGGTGGCTCAGTCAGTTGAGCATCCAACTTTTGATTTCGGCTCAGGTCATGATCCCAGAATCGTGGGTTGGAGCCCCGTCTCCTGCTCCACACTAACCATGAAGCCTGCTTAAGATTCTCTCTCTCCCTCTGCTTGTTTCCCCCATGCATGCTCTCTCTCTCTCTCTCTTTCAAAATAAATAAACATTTAACAACTGCAAAGAAAGATACTAAAGTTATTTGTAAAAGTTCTTTTAAAAAAAACCTATTAGTTGAGTGAATCAATACAAATCAGCTTAAATTTCCGCCCCCCCCATTTGATTTTTACATAGAAATATGTGACAAAGTTGGGATCAACTAGATATGACTAGATGTAACGTTTCTTTTTCCCATTTCAATTTTTTGTCTAGCCGGGTATGAGCTCTTTTCCTTACTAGACAAATGTAAACCATAACACATCTATGTCCAGCTCTTTGTCATTCAAATGTCCACATTCTTTTTGTTAAACGTAGGTGTCAGCATCATTAAAAATTAGCATGTTCCTCGTATGTCACAGTTTTTTTATCCGTTAAAAGTAAATAATGCATTGCAGTAATGAAACCATTTTCAGGAATGAGACCCACAGGGTCCTTTTTTCTGAACCAAGAAAAACCAGAACTGTTTTGAATTGTGTAGCTGTAGTTCTCATAAAATGTTTTCCCAGGATAATCATATTTATATCGATTCATTGCCACAATCCCTTGACAACTTATTTAGCAACATAACTTTTACAAGGAATTAGGTTGTTCAAAGCTTCAGTTAATTTACTATGGATATATAAGAGGTCCAACTCTAAGGAAAAACGGTTTGAAAAGACAGCTTTCTGGATATAAACACTTACTATTGATTTAGACTCTTTGAGAGACAAAAACTCACTTTAGCAATTAAATTAGAAACGGAGTCCACGCTGTCCTCTGATCTCTTCATTTTGATCTCCATCCCTCAACCTCTGAAGCTCCCATGTAGAAATCAACCCCCTTTCCCTCTTTTTGTATTCTGTTCTCACATATTAGCCTAAGGTCTGATTTGAGAAGGGAAATGCTGGATTTCAACCAGCAGTCAGTGTAAAATCAGTGGGTGAGATGCATTACTGAGACCCGTCGCAAAACAGGAAAACATCTGCCTTCCCTGCTCAAAAGTAAGCTCACATAGATCTCATTTGCACCTGGTACATTCCCCACGATACTGATCTGTGTACCCGTCCTCCATACAGTAGTAAGGATGATTTGGTAGCTATCCTATAACAGAAAATACCAACCCAAGTTGGCCTAAACCATACTAGGTCTTATTATTCCTTATTGAAAGACAATTCTTGATGGACCTCTTTTGTTTCTGCATATTTTGTGAGCAGAGGCACTGCCTGTATTTCTCTCAGCCTATCTTTTCAAGGATGTTTGCATGGTGAATAACCTTGGAAGATAGATATCATCTCGCTCCAAAGTCAACAACAGGCCAGGTTAGTGTATGGTATCATAAGAGTAATGTCTCCTTCATGAGCAGAGAGAAGGCATGCTTATTGCCCATTATGAAGATTCAGATTCCCTAAGCTTAGGGTTTCTCTCCTGTAACACAAACCACTGTGAGCACAGGTACTTCTCAGGGGTATCTGGGTGGCTCACCTGGTTAAGTGTTTGACTCTTGGTTTTGGCCCAGGTCATGATCTCACAGTTGCATGAATTCAAGTCTCACATTGGACTCTATGCGGACAGTGTGGAGCCCGCTTGAGATTCTCCCTCTCTCTGACCCTCTTCCGCTCTCTCTCTCTGTCTCTCTCAAAATAAATAAATAAACTTAAAAAAAAAGAATAGGTATCTCCCAGCCCTCTTCATGCCATCCTGTGAGACTTGGGGCGGTGGGGGGGGGGGGCGGGGGTCAGAGAACCAGCGCCCATGTTCATACCCTGGCTGCCACAATTGTTTTAAGAACTAAATCATCCTTTGTTACTTAGTACTTAGTCTCATGCCGTCTGCCAGCATCCATGGAACTGGCAGCCTAACTCATTGACTTACAAAAAAGAGTAAATTTTTCAGATGCTTCTCAGATATTGACAATCTCATAACCAGGCTGAAGATAGGGTAGACTTTGGCATGTGTCAAGGTTCCGACACTGCTTCTCTGTGATTCGTGTCGCGTTGCCTTCTTCTGTGCTTTGGCTTCAATCTCAGTCCGGTAGAGACGCTTCTGCAGAAGTGTTGTTTTGCAAGCTGGCCCCATACACAGAGGGCAAGGACAGACCAAAGAAAGAGACAGGTCATTGCAAATTAGTAGGTGGAAGTTTTAATAAGCAAGGGAACATTCTTATAAGGCTTGTCTTGGGCATCTGCAAGACTTGTGGAATTCTATACCTGACTGCCAGAATATTAAATGTCCATATTAATGTAGACATCAATAAAAAGTCTATATCAATAAGATTAATAAAGATTAATAAGATTAATATTAATTAATAAATCTATGTTAATAGAGACTTAAATGTCTATATTAATATATAGAGAGAGAGACAGACAGACAGACAGACAGACCTTCCTTAACTGGGTTCAGTGGCATACACCGTCCAGATGGTCTCAACAACACTTTATTCCTTCAAGGCTATGTGTTTGAAAATGGTCCCCACTGTTGGAATGGTGGGCATCTATATATATAACAGCTACCTCTTCCCATGTAGAGACTGGGCTGTATGGAATGTTAGAGGTCATGTTTAATTGATGCTGTGCTGAAATGGGAAAGTAGATTTAAAAAAAAAAAAAACCTTCCAAAAGATTATGTAATTGTGAGCAATAAAATCCCTGGGAAAATATTTTGTTTCCCAGTGGTACCAATGTATAAGTGCTTAGCTAGTTTTTCCAGGTCAACAGAACAGGGAGTGGATGGGTGAAGGGTTAATAAAGGAAGAGATGGAAAGACCAGAAAACCTGAGTGATTAGAAAGCATAATTTGACCTGTGAGTCATTTCTCTACCCTCCTGTCCATTTATAGGACCAGGAAGTTGCAAATATGTTTTAACTTGTTGTCTAGCCTGTTGCCTGAGTTTCCCAAAGTAATCTGTCCCTTAAGGTTAAATTAGAAATCTTCTGTAGTGGAGGGGCACCTGGGTGGCTCAGTCCATTGAATGTCCCACTCTTGATTTTAGCTGAGGTCACGATCCCAGGGTTGTGGAACTGAGCTCCCCCTCAAGCTTCCATGAAGAACATGGAGCCTGCCTGAGATTCTCTCTCCTTCTTCCCCTCCCCCACCTCTCTCTCTCTCTCTCTCTCTCTCTCAAAAAAAAAAAAAAAAAGAAATATTCTATAGTGGATAATTTTATGTGTCAACTTGGCTGGGCTGCAAGTTGTGAACATTATCTTTGTTTGGTCAAACGTTATTCCGTGGATGCGTTTGAGAGGGTGTTCCTGGAGGAGATTTACATTCTAATCAATGAAATGTGTAAAGCAAATTGCCCTTCCTAACGTGAGTGGGCCCCACGTACTCACTTGAAGACCTGAGAAGAACGTAAACACTAAGTCTTTCTGCCTGACTGTTGCGTGAGAACATAGGTCTTTCCCAGTCTTAAGATTCCCCTGCAACATCAGCCCTTCTTGGATCTCCAGCCAGCTGGCCTTTAGACTAGAATTCACACCATCAGCTTTCCTGGTGCTCAGGCCTTTGGACTCAGGTTAGAACAACACAAACGCAGTTCTGACTCTCTAGCTTGCTGACTGCAGATCTCGGGGCCACTCAGCCTCCATAATTGTGTGAGGCTATTCCTTATGATAGTTCTTTTTCATGTACATCTTACTGGTTCCGTTTCTCTGGAGGATCCTAACTAATCCGTACTCCTAAGGCAATTTTATTTGGTGACATCTGCCTAGACACACAGATTCCAGCAATGTCCGTTGGACAGAGGGCTTCTTGAGGCACCTTTTTATTCACCCCCAATAACATCATCAAATTGTATCGTATGGTGGTCACTAACCAGGTGTGGTTTTTAAATTTCTATAGAACCCATTAAAATTAGATTCATGAATGGAAAGTGGAAGTTTAGTCCCTCAATCACATTAGCCACATTTTAAGTGCTCAGTAGACATATATGTCTAGGAGCTATCACGATGGACAACATGAACATAGAACACTGCCTTAATCAAAGAATATTTATTGGATGGTACTGGGCTATACAATAATGGATTCTTATGTCATTGACCCATAACTGCAGACTCTCTTGAATCCCTTAATTTCAAATGAAAGTTCCCTCTATAATAAAAGCAGAAGGAACAGATGGTATGCAGCCAAAAATTACCCTTGAAAATCTATCAGAGAGTGGACATTTTATGCATATAACACTATACAGATATAAAAAGGTATACAGTGCTATTTAAATGCATATATCTGAAAATACACATATATGCAAATATATAGTGTAGTATTTAAACGTTTCAATTTTTCTGTAATACTCTCTGACAAGAAGACAATTTTTGAGTTCCACATCAGCATACGGGTGAAACTCTTCTGCCCCTGTCCAGTTTTCAGGTGTACCAAGGCTCCCTTTTGTTGCGTTAGACTGTCTCCAAGCCTGGTTGTGGAAAGCCCATTCCTGACTGTGCCCATTTCACTGCCAGTCTCAGGGCATCAGGAACAGAGACAGGCTCATGGGTTGTCATTATCACAGCAGGTACCTCCTCCCCGCTGGTAGTGACAGGGTGCCTTGCTCAACCTGCACGGGCTGGTGGATGAGAATCTAGGAAGGAGTTCATCTGGGAGAGAGAACAGTAGAGGACTAGAGAATCATCTTTGGCATCAGCAGGATCAGAGGTGGGCCTGGAATGGAAAGGAGGACTATGGCCATGTGATGAAAAACAAGAAAGAAATTCACTTGGAAAAAAGAAGTGAGCTAAGGCACAAAGTGGAAATTGGCACAGCGATTTTCGAGAGAGGCAAGATCAGACCTGTCCAACTTCTTAGCCGGGCTTTGCCCATCGTACACCCTGTGCTTCCGTTCCTCTGCACTATGCCTAGTCCCCGCCACACCACCCTCATGACCTCCTTTCTCTCGTTCCCAATCTTTTGCATCTGCTGTCTGCTGTCTCTAGAACACCCTGAAAACCCTCCTTCACCAGGGAGGATCTTCTCATTTCTCCATCACGCCCACCTCAACAAAGCCTTGTCTACTCTTCTGGGCACGGACACTCCTTCTTGCACACTCTTAGAGTATCGTGTTTACCCCTCTTCTTTCCTCATCACATGTTTATATTTCTGTTTCCTCACTAAATTTGGAACTGCAGAGGGACAAACTCACGTCTCATTAAACCATGTTTTCAGGGCCCAAAACATAGCATGGGGCTACCTGGCTTCTAAAAAAAGTAAATTGATGGATTAATTAAAAAAAAAAGAAAGAAAGAAAGGAATAAGAAATGCATGAGAAAGAGAGTGACAGCACAACTCAATCCAGTGAATCACTGAAGTCCGTGTGGAGATGACGGTAGTGTTACAAAGTATACCAGAAACTTCTCAACCTTTTGTCAATATTTCTGAATTAGTACTATTTTGCTTTCAAGTGAGAAAAACCAACTCAAAGCAGCATAAGCAAAGGAAGAGAGTTCTGGCTTCTGTGGTCAGTGAAGCCAGTGGTAGAGGCCTCAGCAGGGCAGCGGCTGGAATGAAACGGCAGGAATCCAAGGCTCCAGCTCTCAGCTGTGCTCTCTTCCCTGTTCTGCTTGTTTGTCCTCTCAAGGTGGGGATCGGGCAGGTGCAGACGCCTGGAGCTGGCTGTCCCTGGTTGCTGTCTCACCGATCCTCATGGAGAAAGAGCCCCTTTTCCTGATTGTGCCAGCAGAATTCCAGGCAAGCCAACCTTTGTATCAGTATAGACTATACCAGAGCACGGTGTGTGATGGGAAGTGTCCGTGTGGGATGCTTTGATGGTCCCGGTTTAGATCACATGGTGATTTCTGGAACCAAGACTGGGGTTATCCCTGCCTCTTCCATGTGGACTGAGTGTTGAGCAGTGACACCCCCAAAGGAGACTTGGATGTCCTTATGAGAAGGGGGAGAGCAGACCTTGACTGGGAAGACCAAAAAAAAAAAAAAATATGTCCCTTATGACCGCTTCTCACTGTCATAATCTCCCTGCTATAGTAAGAATTAGCTCCTCATATGTCTCTATTTTCTCTGTGGTGATTTTCTCTGATGCCAATGCTTACTTCTCTGCTATCCTCAAACCTACAAGTGCCTATTTCAAATAAGAGAGGGAAAGCATATGCCACGTGTGGACATGTTCTTTTAATCCTCCTCAGGGGCATTATCATTTATTATAATCAACCTCTCCCCAGTGCTAATCTGCTACTGCTTACGTATTAACCATGTGATCCAGCTTTGTTTGCTCATTTTTTCTCTCTCTCTCTCTCTCTGGCAGAGGAATGTGCCAATCGATCTCTTTTGCTCTTTTCTTTCTGACAACACTTAAAAGATATCACCTAATGGGTGCTTCTCCACGACTGGTAGTGGTCGGTGAGTCCTCGTGGACTTAAACAGCATTCTCTACATGTCCTTCTCTCTTTAAAAAAAAAAAATCAGGGGCGCCTGGGTGGCGCAGGCGGTTAAGCGTCCGACTTCAGCCAGGTCACAATCTCGCGGTCCGGGAGTTCGAGCCCCGCGTCGGGCTCTGGGCTGATGGCTCAGAGCCTGGAGCCTGTTTCCGATTCTGTGTCTCCCTCTCTCTCTGCCCCTCCCCCGTTCATGCTTTCTCTCTGTCCCAAAAATAAATAAACGTTGAAAAAAAAATTAAAAAAAAATCATGTTTATTTATTTTTGAGAGAGAGAGAGCGCAGCGAGACAGGGGCAGAGAGAGAGGGAGACACAGAATCGAAGCAGGCTGCAGGCTCCAGGCTCCGAGCTGTCAGCACAGAGCCCAACGTGGGGCTCAAACCCACAAACCGTGAGATCATGACCTGAGCGGAAGTCGGACACCCGACCAACTGAGCCACCCAGGTGCCCCTACATGTCCTTCTCCTCAAGTGGCCAAGAAAATCTTAATTTGGACCCTAGAAGTCTATGTGTTTTAACATTCATTTTTGCCGAGAAGAGCTGTCTTTACTCAGAGACTTTGGTGGGCACCGGGACCTAGTTCAAAGACCAGAATACTTGTGTGATTTCCTTGTCTTCATCTGTACCATTAATAACTCTATGTGCCAAGTAATGGTAGTTTCAATTTAAAAAGTAAGAAAAGATGCTTTGATATACATTTATATAAATAAACGGGCCAATTTTTGCTAAAATATTCAGCGCATAGAAGTGCAGACGCTAGGGGCACCTGGGTGGCTCAGTCAGTTGTGCGTCTGACCTCGGCCCAGGCCATGATCTCTCGGTTTGTGAGTTCGAGCCCCACGTCGGGCTCTGTGCTGATAGCTCGGAGCTTGGAGCCTGCTTCAGATTCTGTGTCTCCCTCTCTCTCTTCCCCTGTGAACTCTGTCTCTCTCTCTCTCTCTCAAAAATAATAAATATTTTAAAAAAAGAATTGCAGACAGCCTTGCAATGCAAAGGTCAGTAATAGAAGTTAGATGCTTATAGGCTTGAACGTGCTGGCAGGCTAACAAGTGACTGGTGTTTTAACCAGGGCTGCCTTTGTTTATGTCAGTGGGGACCCACTACCGGAAGAATTGTTTCGTTTCAGAATCGTGACAGAATACGCTTCAATACACCAGGGCATAAGAAATTCTGCACGAACAGACACTGTTCGAATGTAACTCTTAATACAGGAGGCATTTGATTCAATAGGCAGACGGTCGTGATCTTCTAAGAGTTGCTGGTTTTTAGGATCAATTTCTACAAGGCAACGAGAAAGCATCGCACCGAGGATCCTTCATGTCAGTGGGGTATGGAGACCAAACACATTTGACGAGTTCCAAAATAATAACTTGATCGAACTCTGTAGGGCCGCAATATTCCCAGCGAATGGTACATCTGCTCTCGGTAAAGTTCAGTCTCAACGGTCACTGATTAGCCACAGTTTAGGGATGAGGGGCATCCTCCTCCTCTCCTCCTCCTGAGCAGAAGGCAAACTGGTAGCAAGGAGTTCCGTCCAATTCAAATGACTTCACAGTAAAAACAGCCTCACTTGGAAACATCGCGAAAGGGAATAACTTAAGAAACGCACATTTTCCTAAACAGAATAAGATGAGGTCAGCAAATGCCGATAGTTACGCATCATGTTCCCTCATGGGATTTCAGTAGCATTTTTGTTCCACCAAGAACAAGGGACAAGTGCAGAGGAACCCAAGAACGACGCATTTGTGCCACAAACTAAACTTGCTCTTCCCTGAGCGCTAGAACATGGCCATTAGCTTCAAATGGGACACAGAAAATAGACTCCATAATGAAAGTTCCCTGCAAATTGACTCGCTCTCATTAAAGAAGACATTTGCTTTCATGTGGCCTGTAATTTCCCCGGCAGCCTAAAGAAGTAAAAGTTAAAGACTAATAACAAAGATAACTGTAGCAATTGTCAAACTGAAGTAGAAAAACAATAGAAAGGAAATAAGAGGAAATCCCATTTCTCCCAGTTTGGGGCATTGTTTTTTAGCCAATATACTCTTTGAAACATTGGCGGAAACAGGCAAATGATTTTTACTGCTTCGTTCTGGATTAAACATCATCTATTTCAGCTTTAGGTACAATATTATAAAGTTTCAAAATTCAGACAATTCTTGTGGAATTAATACATTCTAGCATGCCGAGTGTTTAAACATGAATTGTTCCGTGTAAAATTACTTTAACATGGTGCAGCATATTGTCTACATATTGAAAAAACAAAATATATAGCTTCCATTAAATATGTAAGGTTATAGTAGTAATTCTATAAATAATAGTAACATTTGAAGAAAAAAGCCGGTGTCAAATTTCCATTGGATTGTACAGATTTACAAAACGAAAATAACATTCGTGGTGTAAACTGATTAAAAGCACATCTTGTAAATCTCTGTGAGTTATGGCGGCATCCCAGGAAAAGCCAAATAAATCAGATCCTTCTTAAAATGTACTCAAATACTGTCATTAAAGATGCCCCATGAAAATAAACAAACAAGGAAGAAACAGGGAGAAATAAAGCAGATGTAAAAAATAATGCATTAGGAAAATAAGTGCTGGTTTTTTGCAAGAGAAAAGGGAGCTATTAAACCCACAATACCATCAAAAGACAACCTTATGGCATGCCCAATAAAATTGCAAAGATAAGAAATACATACATATGCAATTTGGGTTAAAAGAGGAGGAAACTATTTTTAAGTCATCAGTAAATAACAGTTACTATCCTATGTAAAATAGACAGTCATCTGGGGAAAAAGTTGAAATTAACAAAATTGACCCCTATACCAAGTAGGGAAAAAATAAAGAGATCTATAAACTTAGACTCATTTTTTCAAGTTATAAAGGATTGCTTTCAATTCAAAGTCAGAATGCAGATGTACTTGCAGTTGAAATTTCATAAGCTATTAAAAGAAACTGTGGTTTCTATATTATATAACCTGGATCAGAACACAATAAAACATTCAAAATTTCCTACTTCGTATGATGAGGACAGCAGAGACCTAATATGTTAACTTGAGAAGTATACAATAAAAATGGCATTAGGATTTTCTTGTCAATGCAGTTTGATGCATACATACTAAAATGAAAAACAAATATCATATATATCATACATATAAGGAAGAGTGTAGGCAGGGGCAGCACTTTGTTAAGGCGCCCTGCAGGTGATTCCAATGCATATTTGAAGTTAGGACTAGATTATACTCCAATAATATTCCAGAGGAGAGGTAGGTTAGGTCTTCACAGACATGTGGTCTGTATCGCAACTATTCAACTCTGCCAATTTAGCACTAAACAGACACATAATTTTTAAACAAATGGGTGTGGCCATATTCCAATAAGACATGTTACAAAAACAGGTTGAACACTGGATTTGGCCTTTGGCAATAGTTTGCCAACTACTTTTTCTAGCGTCCAGAATCTAGACAATAGCAGAAGACAAGAAACCTAAAACTAAATATACTCATCAGAGCAGAGAAGTAAAAATATTCTCTCCAGATGACATAATAGAACAATGTTAACACTCGGAGAACAAATGGAACTACAGTTAGGTAAGAGCAAGCAGTAAGATAGTCAGAAACACATTGAAACGAATGAGTAGATTTTTAGATGAACTCTGATAACATAATAAAGATCCTATGTTAATAGCAATGAAAACATCTAAGAACATAAGGCCAAGTGTCTGTACGAAGATGAATAGATTTCATAAGAGTCAGAAGGAGATCTGAAAAAGTGTACTTTCAGTATTCCAGAGGCTGTACCCCACCACCAACTCTTCCCCATCTCACTCATCACCTCCTGACAACCTAGATATTTAAGCTATTTGCCGGTTTATTTTCAGTATCTCCCAGCAAGAAGGTAAGGTCTGTGATCGATCGCTGGGATTTTTGTCTGTATCGTTCACTGTTGGAGAGAAGGCTCAGAGAGCAGTGCATGACACATAGTAGGAATTCAATCAATATCCAGAGGCTGATTAAAGAAATGTATACTCATTGTTCTCCAGTTAACTGCTAGAGCTAATGCAATTCCCAGTTGGAAATGATTTGAGACTTCACAAAATAAACCTGAAATTCATCTAAATAGCCAAAGGTATTGGAAAAAAAAATAAAAACAGGGAGATAATCTGGCTTTGCTGATATTAAATTGTACTACCAGTAACTATCAAAATATTGACAGATTACAAATCTAGTCACAATGTGCTCTGAATTTAGTATACAAAAAGATGTCAGGGCAAATTTAAAGAGAAAAGAGGTATTCGATGTACAGTATTCTTAATGCGTGAATAGCAAGATTATCATGCCAGTTAAAAAGCAGGCAAAGGACTTGAAAGTATTCAAAAGAGAAATATCCATGTGGTGGCATTATAGCCTGGTTGAGAACACGGACTTTTGATTTTGGATCAAACTCAGATTTCCCCATTTACCAGCAGTATGACCTTGGGCAAGTAACTTATCTTCCGAAATCCCCTTACAACTTCTCTGCACAAGACTTGTATTTACATCATGAATTGTTTCAGTGAGTTAATAAAACTATATACCTCATAGTAAGCGCTTAAAACATGCTGATGTTTATTGTATCAAAATTCACACACAAAAATAATCTGAATGCCCAAAAAAAGAATTGACTGACTTAATTATGATCCTTTCAAGGAGGTCAATTTACCAAAATTAAACTCATATATTTGAATGATATTTGAGGACATCAACAAAAACAAAGGCAAATGTTGGAGTAAAACAACATGAAAATTGTAGAAAGAAGGTGGGTACAGATTTTACTAAGAGAGAGGGAGGGAGACACAGAAATAGATACATGGATAGGTGCAGTGAAATAAATTCTGGATTAAAAGTGCACAAGTAATTAACAGGAGCCGTAACTGGGTGGTAGGTTTATGAAGATTTCCTAATATGACTATGTGTTGCAATTTTAGTAGCAGAATACATAAGATAAGATAAAGGAATTCTTTTTTAATTTTTTATTTATGTTTAAGATTTTTCTTTAAATTCTAGCTAACATACCTTATAATATTTGTTTTGAGTGTTCTTAAAGAATTAGAATAATGATTTTCTGATATAGATATATCTAATAATATATTTCAAAGATCATTAGATTCTTACAAGGTTTGACATTGAAATTTTAAGCAATGGTGCCTGGGTGGCTCAATCGGTTAAGCGTCTGACTTTGGCTCAGCTCACGATCTCACAGTTCAGTTCGTGAGTTCAAGCCCTGCACCGGGCTCTGTGCTGACAGCTTGGAGCCTGGAGACTGCTTCAGATACTGTGTCTCTCTCCCCCTCTCTCTGTTCCTCCCCTGGTTGCCTTCTCTCTCACACACACAAATAAATAAACATTAAAACTATATTTAATAAAAAATTAAAAAAGGAATTTTTAAGGAAAGAATTTTTTTCCTTTGAGATTCGTGTCCATAGTATTTAAAAGTCTCATGTTTTCATATTTATTTTGTCTTCAAAATTTTCCAGATGGCAGACAGAGTTCCAGCCTAATATTTTGGGGGGGAGTGGGTGAGCAGAGGGGAAAAAGAATCTAAAGGTCATAAGGAAAGACAAACCTGGCACTCTTAATATGTCCTTGGAGAATCAACCTCACAGCCTAAATTGGTTTCTTAGGAGACTGGTATTAAATTGTTTAATGAGAAGGTCCACGCTTCCAGAATTCTATTCTCTTCTCGTCTAAAAATACCTTGGAATGTGATAGTCTTGAAACCCCTTTGAGACTTGGCTTTACTGAATGGCATTTCAAAATAAATTCAGTTGCTTTGTTGTGGAAGATTTGGGTAGCCTTTTATTTCACACATTATTTTGGACAGTCAACGAATCCAGATATTCAAAACATAAGCAAATAATTCAAAATTTTCTGTGAAAAGCTACAAATGAGGCAGTTTTTGTAGAGAAAAGAATATTGGACTGGAATAAAACAAGGCTATATTTCTGGATTTTTCACCAATGTCTGGCAATTCATTCTGATTCATTTGGGTTCATCTCTCTGATCTGAAAAGTGAAGAAGCTGGATGTGATGTTTTGAAGTTCCTTTTCAAATTTAAAGAGAAGTGTGTGAAAGGTTAGGTATTAAACAGTCTTGATATTCCTAGGATATATGCATTCATGGACCATTGAAGTATATGAAAATCAGTACAACTATCTGTCAGTGAAGAGAAATAAAATCAAAATATTAAGTTCAACCCTGAAATTCTTATTACAGAGAATTTTATTAATGCAGAAATGACCAAAGCAAAATTTTGAACCTCAGAAAAATCAGACAGCAGATTTACTGAGTTATCTTAGCAAAGTGCCAATGAGCAGAATGGATATCTATATCTATCTATATCTGTATCTATATCTATATCTATATCTATATCTATACCTATATCTATATCTATACCTATATCCATGTCTATATAGGTATATCTATCTATCTATCTATCTATATGGTTAAAAAAGTGGTGAACCATAATTTATTGGTGGCCCACTAAAGGCAAAATAAAAAAATAAAATAAAATAAAAAAACACTAGTATTATAGATCCTCCCATAAGGGCTCACCTATTCCTCAAGGAAGGCCGGTTTTAATCCTTGGTATTTTCTGGGTAATAATTTCAATGTCTTTTCCTTTTCACTGTCTCTGTCTTTGTCTCTCTCTGACATACACCTAATAAAGGAAAACAGTCTTCACCTTTTTTAAAAAATCTTTTTGTTTCTGCCCAAACATCGATAAAATCTTTAACAAAATCTACTTGGAATTTGGAGAAATGGTGCATTCTGGCTTCCTGAAATATCCAATTTCTAAAATCTCTGACAAAGCTCTGCTGACAATTTCCCAGACAAAATACAACGCCTGGGGAACCTAAGTGTAAAAGACAATGGGTGTCCATATATTATTGTTTTAATGCTTATCATGTTGTCCTTAACACATCGCATGATAACTATGTTTACATGACAGCATCTCCCTCTGGATCGCGAGTTCCACTGGTGCAAGTAGCCTGTCTCAGTAGAAGTCCCTGGGGCTCTGGATATGGTGGACGCTCAATGCATGTCTGCACAATTAATGCTGAATGAATGAAGATCTGAGAATACATCCTAGATTTAAAGCCTATTGATTTGAGGCTTGGGGTTTTGTTTCATTTTATTTCAATACAGGATCCTCCCTCAGTGCTTTGATTTGGTAAGTATTTGATAAGTAAAGTCAGGTATTACTATCACACAACTTTTGGATGATGAAAGAACATATTTGAAACTTTTTTTTACGAAAGATTTATTCAAATAGGTCATTACTATAGTTCGCAATACCAATGGTGTAATATTAAAAGTGAAAGAAGCCCTCAAACTTAGCCAAACACTACAGAAAGTCTATGGAAAGATTCAAAGCCTTTTGTTCTCCTCTAAAGACGAGACGGAAACAGGGGTGCCTGGGTGGCTCAGTCGGTTGAGCAGCTGCCTGTTGATTTCAGCTCAAGTCTGATCCCAGGGTTATGGAATCGAGCCCCCTGTCAGGCTCTGTAATCAGCATGGAGCCTGCTTAAGATTCTCTCTCTCTCTCTCTCTCTCTCTCTCTCTCTCTCTCTCCCTCTGCCCTTGTCCCCACCTCATGTGCGTTCTCTCTCAAAAACAAAACAAGAAAAACAAAACAAAACAAAACCCCACTGAAACAGAACTGCTATTGTGACAACGGCAGAGTAACATGAATATACACAATTTACCAACGTCAGGTTTTTTCAGAGCCGGATAGAGGGAAGGAATAACAGAGTAGAATACAGAAGGGGGAACGAGAAGTCCTCCAAGGAAGAGTAATGTTCAGGCTTCCCCAGACTCGCCCTCGGGAGGTCAATGCCCTAAATTCTTTAATCAGGGAAGTTTTTAAAGAACGTTTTCCATGTTCCAATTTTTAAATAAAGTAGTTTGCAAGTTCCTCCTCCCTTTGGAATAAAACTGGCGACAGACCTCCCAGAAGGACTATATTCTGAAGATACAGAATATATCACAATATGTTCTGGCTGACCGCAATCTTGATCCCGGCACTAACTCGCCAAGTGACCTTGGATGAGTCATCTCTCCGAACCTTTTCCCTCAGCTGTAAAGCTTGCTGGGAAATACAGTGTATAGTTGTAATTTAATAGTTAGTTTTCTACCCACCACACCCATCTTACTTGAGTAGGAGAATTACTGGAGCTGGGTGGTTTTGCTATTAACCACGCATGACAGTATGAGTAAAGCTCTAAGTACACGCGAGGAAATAATGGACGCTCTTATTCTCAGGTGGGCACAGTCGAGTACAAAGCTTCAGAAGCACTATCTCCTTAACACGGCTCCTTGTGGAATGTCACTTTGTCAAACATTCAGAGGGATAAGCTCTCTCTTAGGCTGTATTCGGAAGAAAGTAGCTTAGGCACAGAGAAGTTAATATCTTTGCATGACTAAAACGTTCTTTGCTTCTAATGGAATCCTGTTGCTTGCGAATTTCCACCCCACAGGCAGAGGTACATGCGTGTGAGTCCCTACAGAGATCTGAAGAATTAATGTACTCAAGGGTGTTGTTACAACTGTTGGCAAAGCATATAAGAAGGGAGTTTGGTTTGTTGAATTGGCAAAATCTCTTATTTTATTAATAAAGTTTTTATTTCCTTTGAACCCACATTGTGATACTTGTTAATCGTACTCCTGCAAGTAGCTACTATATATATATATATATATATATATATATATATATATATATATATATCATCACACTACTAACAGGAAGTAAAGGGAAGGCTTAATTGAAAAAAGCCTCAGAAAAGACATTGGTAATATTAAAAGCATAAAGTACAGGAACTAAGTAGGCTCTTTAGGTAATTCATCGCAAAACCATGTATGTCTCTAGTAGGCTAAATGCTCTGCATAATATGCCAGATGGGCGTACGATCAACTACCTTTGTATCAGAAATAGGACGAATTGGAACTCGCTCGTCTTTTACCAGCTGTGCTATGAAGTCATGGGTGTCTAAGAAATCTCAATATTGAGCATCTCATACCGCTTCCCCATGAGTATGTGTTCCAACCATGCTTCTTCTTTCTATGCTTTGCACTTCAGTCTACTTTGGACTTTTGCAGAAACAGCCGTTTAGAATGCCCTGCTCAAAGATCTTGACCTGGCCCTCTCTCTTTAGGAAGGCTTCCCACCATTTAGTGGTTCTCGGTTTAACCTGAAATTCTGTTGCATTTTTGCAACATGAGTTTATTGCATCCTCCATGTCTAGAACAGTGCCTGGCACTTAGAGAGCAACATACGTTGAATGAATGAATGAACGAATGAATGAATGAAAAAGTGAATGGCTAAGTTCTCTGATCTTAACCTCAGAGTTGCATTGTCTCGAAACCAATACATGACATAGATGCTCACGACCCGTGTTTTAAAATAGTTGCTTTGGAATTCTGTGTCTCACCTCATAAAAGCAAAACAAGCAAAAAACACTCTTGGGGAAAAGGCAAGAAATAATATAATCAAGAGTGGAGAGATTTCTCCTGCTCCAAATATGCCAGGGTAGGATGGCCATCATTTATGCCGTGACATCTCCCTCGCTGGTGGTGTAAAGGAAGAAAAAGAAGTTGGCCAGGGGAGGAAGATGTGGATGGAACGACCCAGCCATCTCAGGGAGGCTCTCTCAAGCTCTGCCTGCTACCCCTCTGTATAAGGACAGTGGGAGGTTTTACAATATTTTTTGATACAATCGGCAGCCCAAACAAGCACCTGGAATCTCATTATATTCTGCCTCCGATTCTGGCCTTAGCATCATCAATCAAGCTGCCCTAATGTTTTCTTGGAGTCAGAAAATTAAAAAAATATATATATATATGTGGAAATGTAAATACTTCCCCCAGCTATTTAACAATTCTTGCATGTAAAAAAGGATACTGTGAGAAGTGAAACGACAGAAAAGAAAATAGCGCTGATCCATTTTGTGAAATGATTATAGGAAAAATGTCCCCCCCCACCCCACCCCACCTTGGTATCCTACACGTACAGTAGAGGGAAGAATAACACTAGAATTTACATTTCCCCATATGTAAAAATTGAAAAAAAAATACTCACTGCTTCATTCTCGCAATGTATGTGTATATGTGTGTGTGTATACACACATTGAGAAAATGAAGGAGTGATATATTGAGTATTTAGTATGTGCCAGCTCTGTGCTAGTCACTGGGAATACAGTAGTGAACAAAATGGCTGAGCTCTCTGCTTTGGTAGGAATTACATTCTATAGTAACTGAGGAAGGCAAAAACAGTGAATAAATGAACAATGCCATTACAGGTTGTGGTAAGCATTATGAGGAAAATAAAGTATTCTGACAGGTCTAGAGATAACGAGAGGGTGTTGGTGTTCTCTAACTTGTGAGATCAGGAAAGAGTAAGGTAGCAACCCCACCGTCTCTAGAAAGTTCTGGAAATAGACAATAATTGTCCATGACTAAATTGAATCCCTTTCTTCATGATCATATCTAACACGTAGGATATTTTCCTTTTGGAAATTATATTAACTCTGGAAAATTTCACGGGGGGGGGGCACTTTGCTCTCTTCTTTCCATTATACTCTTCCTTCTTTAACACAGTGTGAAGGCCTGTGGACTGAGCCTCCCACGTGGCTCCCTTCATTTGCTTTATTCAGTTCTCAGTCGTTTTTTCTACTTCAAGCATTCTGATTTCAATTCATTACTTGTCCCTTCCACTTAAGGAAGAATCTTGTTCCTTCCTACTTTCCCATTTTAGGTATGCTCACAGCCAACCTCTTTTCTCTTCCTCTTTGGCTTGTTTTGTTCATGGACCAGGATCCATGGGATCACTTGGCTTGACCCAGCCCCTTTGGTAAATTTCCCCTATGCTACTCCCAGAGGCCAGTTGTATACAAGGCAGATGTGTACGTGTGAGGTAACTCAGACCCGCATTTCTTTTCTAAGTATTTTTTTAAGTATTTCTGAATAGTCCAAGGACCTTAAATGGTATGCAGTGGTAGGGTGTCATTCCCTCACCAGGAATGACCAGCACTTTTTTATGAATAAGGACAAAATATATCCTCTAACGCCAAAACCTCAAACCCAGCCTTCTCTCTAATTCTTTTGTCCCCACGTCTATATGAAATGAATTGCCTGTTTAGGAATGTCCCACAAGTTGGAAAGAATAGATTAAGCTGTAGTGATGCTAAATTTCAATTAGATCTTAGAAAAAGATATCTCTAGTATCTAAATAGAATGCAAGGTAAATTGAAGAAGTAAACTAGGCAAATACGCAATTGCAATTAGTGGATATATTTAAACTCAATCTTAGTAATTATCTGTTAAGAATAAGCGTCAATAGCTCTTCCAGTGACCTTGAACAAATTGGATAGTTCTTTAAAAGTTTTCCCGGTCTATAAACCAGGGTTAATACCATTTTCCATTTACTGACCTCAAACAATGATGTCTCAGTATATATTATGTGTTATGAGATCTGCCTATAAAAAAAGCCTGCATTAATAGAAAAACATTTTATTGAAAATTAATGTGTTGGTATTTACACAGAACCTCAAAGAGTTAGAAACTTATACTCCATTTTCCCCCACACAGAGCGACTGAATTTCTGCTTATTTTCCGTCACAGATACTAGTTTTTATGTTTCCATAGTTGTTGTTAATTGTGTTGTTGTTGCTTTCCTGGCCATATTTCTAACCTCCTCAGATAATTTTATTTTATCTTTTCACATTCACTTGTGAATTCAAAACCATCCAATTTAGCATCATTTGCAAATTTAATGAACATATTTCTTTCAGACAGTAATGATACTAAACAAAGACTCTATGTTACTATAATGGCACCAAGGTCAATCTTTTTTTTTTAATTTGCATTTATTTATTTTGAGAAAGGGAGAGTGCATCTCAAGCAGGCTCTTAGCTGTCAGCACAGAGTCTGATGGAAGACTCGATCCCACAACCCTGGGATCATAACCTGAACCGAAATCAAGAATCGAATGCTCAACCAACTGAGCCACCCAGGCATCCTAAAGTCAATCCTCATTTTGAGACACCTGGCCATGCAAGAAAGCAGATGTGGCAATCTCTGCCACAAAAGGTGTAACTGAGAGTAGAATGTAGCAATATTGGGAAAACATGAGATAGGACATTCTTGCTGTTATATTGTAGGTGAATACCAAGGCACTTAGCCAGAATATCAGAAGTAATGCAGACAGCAAACTTTTATTTTTTAATTCCTTGAGGTCAGTATTAGAAACGTGACTTTGCATCAGTTGAGGAAATCTCTCTGAGCTCCTTCCTTCCCCCTTGGAATCACTAGGTGATTAAAAGTTAATAGTTGTCATATCTAGTATGGACTGAAGAACTAGTGGGCACCGTGCTTGGCACTGGAGTGTCTAAAAAGCTTCCAAAGGGGCACCTGGGTGGCTCAGTCCGTTGAGTGTCCGACTTCGGCTCAGGTCACGATCTCATGGTTCGTGGGTTCGAGCCCTGCATCGGGCTCTGTGCTGACAGCTCTCAGAGCCTGGACCCTGCTTCCGATTCTGTGTCTCCCTCCTCTCTGCCCCTCCCCCGCTCATGCTCTGTCTCTCTCTCTCTCTCTCTCTCTCTCTCAAATAAATACACATTAAAAAAAAAATTTAAAAAGCTTCTAAGGCATGAACCTTGGTTTTAGGGAGTCCACATTCTGATAGAGACCCAGAAGTCTAATGTACTCACAAGCAAAGTGAGAAGTGTCAAATGAGCCACACGGCAAAGATGAGAGCATGACCTGGGTGGTATGGAAGGCATTCAAAGAAGGAATGACATTTTGAGTTTTTAATGAGAATTTGAAGCCATGGAGCATGGGAAGAAGTTTGTCAAAGGGACCCACGTATGTGTGCAACAGTATTTGGAATGAGGCACTTTCCAATGCTGGCAATTGGCTAGTGTGGTTGGAATAAAAGATGTCGGCAGTGAGGACAGGTGGAAATGGTGGAAGATAAAACTGAAAAACAGAAGACTGGATTTCGAATGTCTTGTGACGGGTTTGAAGTTCACTCTCTAGACAAACATGGAGAGTTGGGAGCCACCTAGAATTTCAAGTTGGGAATTAACATGATCAATTTATGTCAATATTAATCACTAGGTTGATGTCTAAGGAAATTTCAATCCAGTTTCAATATTTATGGCTTTTAAGCCATTCCGATAGGACTTATTTCCTTCAGTTGTAATAGCAGATTTACAAGCAGAAATTCCACAAAATACAGGTGGCTATCCGAGTTTTGTTACTGATTTCTCCTCCATCCCTGAGAAGACATTTATTGTCATTAAGTAAAGTACACTCTTCTCTAAAATGAGATCATATAAAATGTATTATATGATAAAAACAGCAGTAGCTAAAATGTTGAAGATAACATCTACTTTTCTCCAATTTTCTAGTTACATTATACTTAATTAACAAGACTTTTTTAAAGCCTTGCCACTTAAAACATGTGTAATTATAGATTTATACTGATCAAATATATTTACCCAGTTTTCTAGTGATTTTATAAATAACTAACAGTCTTTGTTAGAATTTTAAGATTTGTTATTAAAAAAAACACATTTCTAACTCATTTCAATATACTTTCCTGCCTTTGTAAATTAGCATGATAATTAACACGATGACACTATTTTGCAATTAATTAAAGTTAAAACCTGAGAAACAATTCCCTTTTTTATATATTAGCAAATATCTGAATGCAGATGGCATAAGAAAAGAGATAGTCACCTCAAGAAATTATACAAAGCTTTAAAACTTTTTTTTTAACAATATGTGAGAACAACGTTTGGTTGCTTTACCCCTGAATAGAAAGTTTAAAAGTTAATAAAGCTTTAAACTGTGAGGCTGAGCATGACGTTATTGATATATTAAATTCTAGAGGTATGTTTGCTCAATGAATGAATGGATCTTCAGTTGAACCACTTGTAATGTAAATTGATTAACTGTATGACCATTATCCATTTTACTGACAGCTGTTCACCATTCCCCTGAGGCTTACAACTTGCTGTTGTCAATTTTTATTGAACATTCACAAAGATTCAGGCACTGAACACACCCAGAGCATTAAGTCTCCCTGCCTCATCATCGTTTACCTTCTGGTAGGACGTCACCTCGTCTCTCTGTACATTAACAGCAAGATAGCAAGTCTGTTCCACTTATGTGTTCATTCAACCCGTATTCTTTGTGTACCCGGCTCTAGGCTAGGTGTTTGATATCTACCAAAGGCCCGATCAATAAGACTAACTTGTTCTCTGCCTTTGTGGAGTTTATAGTCTATCATATTCTATCAGGCAAGGGAGGCACTAAATATGTTATTACAAATGTCATAACGGCTAAGAAAATTGGAAAAATGAAAATGCAGTTGAATTCCACAATTTGGGTACCAGGTTAATTTGGCAAGTAAAAAAAATCTCATTACTTGCAGTTTCTTTAGGTTTGCCCTATATTCATATATATGTGTGTGTGTGTGTGTGTGTGTGTGTGTGTGTGTGTGTGTGAATTAGCTCGTGTTGAGCTACATGCATTCGTTTGTTCATTTCGAAAAAGTTAATCAGCTTTACAGTCAAGTCTATCACTGTGAAACCTCAGAACGTTGATACAAGCAATTTGGAAATATTCCATGTATGTGAGGGCCATTGGATGGGACAGATTTAAGTGAGGAGCTTCCATGCGGCTGCCCTGCAGAAAATCTTATAATTATGACTTATAAATTACCAGCTTTGGTGTGCAGGGAAGGTTACAATGATGGGAGATGGGAGGCTGGTTCAAGAATATCAGAGCTAATAAAATTAGGAATAAAATACATGGGGAAATGAAAGGAGATCTTGCAGGGTAGCATCAGATTCTTCAGCCAGAATTCTAAATTTTTTTTTAATTGGCATTGCTGCTAACATAATCATAAAATAAGGGGTGATGTGGCATTTTTTATTAAGATCCTATAATCAAGAAATTACAGGAAAGCCTTATTTCTAAAAGAAAAGAGATTTAAAAAATCTGAAATCTGAGCCATCTTTTTTATTACATTTTCCAAGTGTAATTTGTGTTAACGTCTCCACATGGAAATTTTTATGCCATATTTTGGCAATCAAACCATTTTAATGAAATGCATGATGTTCCATTATGTTCGTAGAAACCTAAGGAACAGAGTTCATGTGGCTCTTTTATCAATCAGAATTTTGATCACCATTGTAACTCAGAGAGGATATGATATGAGAGGTGAATTTTCTGTCCATGCAAAAATAGTAATAAAAAAAGTGAAGGTGACATTATTACTTCTTATCTGCTAAGCTTCATTATTCATCTGTCTTATGCCATTTCCCAACCACATTATCGGTTCCCCCTTCCTTGGGTATTTCTGATACTTAACAATGGTTTAATTATAGTTACTGAAAATAATATGGAGAACAAAATGATTATACACTATAAAGGATATTTAATTTCCCAGTGTTGGCCACAAAACAAGTTTCCTCTAAATGCCTCTATTAATTATGACTACCAATCTGTCCCAGATCTATCTATACTAATGGATGACAATGTTGTCTGTTAAAGTGGCACTTTCCATTGAGTTAATCTGTTAGATAAACATGACCAAGAAGATAACGACGGCCACAAGTAACATATAGGATCTGTGGACCTTCCCCACTTTCTCACTGCGTCCCAATCTGTTGTCTCTCTTTCCTATTGTGATCCATGACTAATTTATAGCAGCTGAAAGCTGACCTCAAAGAGAAAACTTTCCCTCTGCTACCCTTTGATCACTGTGACAGCTACAAACTGAAACACTTTGCAAATCTCTCAGTCTGGGCATCCAGGGAAAGACTGTCAGTCAGGCGGTAACCTTTATCCAGCCCCCGTGTGTGTGCAGGGCGCTGTGCTGGCAGCTTGGGGATACTGCAAACATTCAGAAGTTCGTGCAGAAGCCCTGACCATCGGGGGCTCTTGCAGTAATAGACGGCAATCAATTCCAAGATGAATCTCTGGCCACCTAAAGGAGATCTTTTCTTGCTGGAAATTTTCCAGTGAACTTTACTCTTCAACCTCTGAGTTTGTGCCAAGGTGCTGTTGGGATTGCCCATGACATAATTTTATAATCCAGCTGCTGGCTCAGTCCTGCCTGGAGAAGTGAATAATTCTCGGGACAGGATAATGAAAACAAGTGCTTTGGGAATGAAAAACTATCACCATATACACAAGAGAAATAGTATAATATTCTTTTGATATGGGCAACTGCATTTCTGTTCGAAACATATTTAAGACTTTTTCTTCTGTTAGCAGTTAACTTTATTGTATAATTTGGAGGGCTTCAGAGGAGAAACATTCATTATTTGTATGTATGGCATTCCCACATGGGACCAGACAGTCATGGGTTAAGGGCGGATGATGACGAAGGAGCATGGATAGGATTTCTTTTTGAGTTGATAAAAATGTTCTGAAATTGATGGTAGTGATATGACTCCATGGATATGGTAAAATCATGCCTTTTAAATGGGTGGATTATATTATGTGTGAATCATATCTTGGTAAAACCGATAAAAATAGTCCCTTGTCTATACCCGCGGGCTTCCTGTCAAATAATAGCCATGACCACCATTCTCAACTCTTCTCTTGATTGATCTTTGATCATTTGACTATTCACAAAACTCAGTGAACTTATCTCCCCTAGCCAACATAAAGGCGGGGAAAAAGGCTTTGAAAGCTGAGCTTTTGCGAATATGAATCAACTATTACCTAACACACATGCTTTAACGATATACAACCTCTTAAAGTACGCAGCTGCATTGAATTATTCAAAATGGAGACATAGAGTTGCTCCCATCAGTCTCTGCCTCTTTGCTCTGCTTCAGCTCTCGTCTGTGTCTGTGGGCTGTGAAAGTTCTGCCTTTCTCCTAGTCTTTCCTCAAAATGGTTGTCAAGTGGGTTATTTGCTACTCACCTGTTAGGCTTGGAGAGAGTGACAGAGTTGCTTTCAAAGAAGCGCTGTTCTACAGTGCCTTTTTCTTTTCGTACATTATAAGTACATAAAAGACTCTTTAAACTGTATTATATTATTCCTAAGTAAGTCATAGAAAATGTATGTGTTTTATGCTTTGCTTGCTTGCATTCTTTCCCAAATGACCAAGAAAAAAAAAAAGGTTGTAAAAGAGGTATATGTAAAACCATAACAAAGCAAAAACAATCCAAATGACTTCAGGATATATGATAATTCTAGAGAAAGAAATAAAGGATCAGATTTGGGAAAAGTAAAATGAGGAACATAAAGTTTCTTGGCTACCACAATTTGAGTTTCTAAAATTAACCCAGATAATACCTGAAGGGCTCAATAAAGAAAATAAGGTGATCCACGGGATATTCCAATTTAGGCCTTCATGCTTGGAACTAATGCCCCCTTAGGTCACGATAGCCTAGTCTATTTTTTTTTTAATTTTTTTAATCTTTATTTACTTTTGAGAGAGGGAGAGAGACAGAGCACGAGTAGGGGAGGGACAGAGAGAGAGGGAGACATAGAATCTCAAGCAGGCTCCAGGCTCTGAGCTGTCAACACAGAGCCTGATGTGGGGCTCGAACTCACGGACCGCAAGACCATGACCTGAGTCGAAGTCGGACGCTCAACGGATTGAGCCACCCAGGCGCCCAGTAGCCTAGTCTTTCATGCTTAGGACTAATCTTTGTCTGAAGCCAGCAGGGAATCTGTGTGTGTGTGTGTGTGTGTGTGTGTGTGTGTGTGTGTTTAATTAAGGTGTAATTTACATATAACATCATATTAATTTCAGGTGTACAACGTGATGATTCAATATTTGCAAATATTGCAAAGTGCACACCACAACCTCTAGTTAGCATCCAGCACCACAAATAGTTACAAATATTTCTCTTGTGATGAGAACTTTTAAGATGTACTCTCTTAGCAACTTTTAAGTATGAAATAAAGTTTAATTAACTGTAGTCAGCAGGGATGGCTAAGAATGTTTTTTAAATTTATTATTTTTGAGAGAGTGAGTGGGGAAGGGGCAGAGAGAGTCTGCTGTGCTGACAGCAGAGAGCCTGACACGGGGCTTGAACTCAGGAACTGTGAGATCATGATCTGGGCCGAAGCCAAATGCTTAACTGAGCCACCCAGGCACCCCAGGGAAGGCTAAGAATTTTAACAACTTCACTCATCATTTATTTCCTGGAAATCGATCATATATTGGCTTATTATGGGTAACTGCCAGAATCATCCAATCTCCTGATTCCTTTTCTACCCCATCTTTCTCCTTATCCCTTCCTCATGTGTTGGTCTAGCACCTTTATGAAGACTACCAAATCCTCATCTCCAGTGTGGTTCTTCTACCCAGGTGTCAAGAATTCAAAATGGTGAGCACCTGGGTGGCTCAGTAGATTAAGCATCTGGCTCCTGATTTCAACTTGGGTCATGATCTCACAGTTCGTGGGATCGAGACCCGCATCAGGCTCTGTGCTGAGAGTGCGGAGCCTGCCTGAGATTCTCTCTCTCCCTCTCTCTGCCCATCCCTGACTCACCCTTTCTCTCTCTCTCTCAAAATAATTAAATAAACATGAAAAACAAATAAAAGAAAAGAACTCAAAATGCCAATCAGGACACTTCATGTCCACAGCTGAACTCTCTACACGTGTCAATCCCCAAAAGAACCCCCCACCTTAACTGCTGTGTTTTGTGAGAAGTTATTACCATGTTCTCAATTTCCTGAGCTACAAATGTCAGTGTCATTTTGAATCGTCATTTTCCTTCATTTCCTGGATCCATCCAGTCACTAAGGCTTATTGATTTTTCCTTTAAATTATTGCATATTCACCTTAGCCTTTATATTTACACTGCCATTTTCAAAGTACAGCACCTTAATGCACTTTTCCCTGGATTACTCTAGGTCTCCTGGCTGTCCTCCCCTTCTCCCCAGTTTTTAGAGTTGGCCTCTTTGAATTAACAACAGGCGTTAACTCTCAGGTAATCTCCCTTAATCATTGCTGATCCATATTAGTCCTGGTTCAAAAGCCTTGCTGGCTCTGTTCGTGATCATTTGTCTGACACCTCTCTGTATTTGTAGATCAAACATTGTATTTGGAGGTCAATTTAAAAACCTCAGTTTCTCCACATTATCTTCTCCGGCTGATTAAAATTTCTACCAGCTTCCATCCCTCTGAATTCTCACAGAACATTGAGTTTACATAACCAAAATTGTCAATTAATTGTATAAGGCTTTGTTTTGTGGGTATTTTTTCTTAAGTGCTAGTTGAGGTTCTTGGGCATGGGGATTAAATCCTTTGCAGCTTAATGGTGGTTTAGACACTGATTTCACAAGTCATTCGCCACAATAGGGTACTGCTATGGTAGAAGGTCAGTTGGATCACTCCCGAAAGGAAAGAGAGAGTGAGTCAAGGCTAGCCAATTTTTTGGGCCATTTTTTCAGGGGGGGAGGAAATGGATTCCCAGGAGAGGACAAGACCCAAACTGTAAAGATAAGTTATACAGCAAATGCAAGGTTAGGAGAGGGGGTGAAGAGCAGAAAAGGGTCTTCTTGGAAAGTGGGTTCTATGCAAATTAAAAGTCAAGGAATTTCCTTCCAGTCAATTTGACACATTCTAGAAGTGGAATGGAGGTTGGAGAAACGGGAAGAGTAATTACACAAGGAAGATAAAGATTTGCAAACCATGAGACTGAAGTTTGGGATTTTGGCTAGTCGACACAGGAGTGGGATTAGGGGGCAGAAGTCAGGAAAAACTATGCTGGCCCTGGTCCTGATGCCTAGGTGTCACAGTCCAGCAGGAGGGACTAAACCATTCCCATTAAAAGGGCAGTTTTCATGGGAATGCTTTCTCCTTCTTGGTCCTTCTTGGTCAAAGCATGAAGCGAGAAAGTCCGATGATGGGCGTTAGCCTCTTGGTCCATGTTTTTCCACTGAGAAAGCTAATATAAAAAAGAAAAAAAATCCATAAATATCTGTAATCTGGCATTCTTTTTTCTTTCTTTTCCTTCTGGGGCCAGTACCAGATAGTTCCCCGGCAAGCAATCAACACTAACGGCACCAATAATGAGAAAAACAGCCATCAAGGACCTCCTAATATGATGCACTGAGAATCATCCCTGTGGAATTGCTGGGGGACAAAATCCATAGTCTGAATCTAATCATGAAGAAACATCAAAGCAACTGAAATTGAGGTACACTCTACCAATTCTCTTCAAAATAGCTGGCCAATTCTCTTCAAAAATATCAAGGCAAGAAAAATATATCAAGGAAATAAAAGAGAAAGTCTGAGAATCGTTCCAGATTTAAAGAAACTGAGGAAATTTGACAACTAAATGCAACCTATGCTACTGGACAGGATTTCGAACCCAGGAGAAAACGTGAGAAAGGATATTACATAAGAGTATGGATCTGAAAAATTCACATCATCAAAAATAATCCCCAACAACAACAACAAAACACAACCACTTAACGTATGTATGGTGACAGATGTTCACTGGAATTATCATGGTGACCATTTTGCAATATATACACATGTGGAATCATTAGGTTGTACACTTGAAACTAAGATAATGTCCTATGTCACTTAAACTTCAATTAAAGAAAGGAAAGCTAAGGAGATAACTGGCGAAATTTGAACATAGACTGCAGTTTCGACGACAGTATGAACCAGTGTTTAATTTTCTGGTTTTGATAAGTATGCTATGGTTTTGCAGGACCAGGCCCTTGTTCACAGGACACAGCCATCAACATATTAGGAGAGAAGGGATATGGGGCCTGCAGTCTACTCCCCGATCATTTTGAAATGTATAGACTAGATCAGAAAGATGTGAGAGATAGGGATGAGTAGACACCAAAGTAATTGATGTCAAAACCCTTGTAAAACTTAGGTAAAGAGCATGCCTTTATGAGCTCTTAAATCACTCCTGCCACTTTTCCCTGTTTGAAATCATATAAAAAGTTATGAACATACCAAATTTCACAGCGAAGAGATGACTTTTAATGAAGGGATGAGAAGAAGTTTGTTCTACTGTGTTGTTTGTTTTCTAAGAGCCAAAGAGTTTAGGAGCAAAGAAATGGAAGTACTTCTTTTCACGTCTACCAAAGGAACCATTAAGAACCATATGCCAGTTACTTTTCAATAGGAAATACTAGATCCAACAATTTTTTGTGTGAACAACTCCTTATCCATTTTAATAGACTAATGTCAAAAATTCTTTTTGTTTTGATCAAAACTGTATCTGAAATTCCTTCAGGACTCCACTATGAAAAAAATTTAGTAAACAAGTGTCACAGGGAAGACTTCCCAGAATAACATCTACTCTCAAGATATAGGTTATTGGAGATTAAATTATTCATTTCCTCATTTTAGCTGTAAAGGAAAAGTGAAAAACATATATAGCACCGACTCATTACTTCATTTAGCTCCCAGTTCTCATTGCTCAATTGACCCTGTCACCTTTTTTTGACCATTGATGCCATAAGTGCTGAAGGTAGGAAAATAGAAATAGATATAGGTAATATTTTTTAATTTCTATACCATTTCATTTCTTTCCTCAAGAAATTTTAAAACAGGTTTCCTCCCATCGCCCAGGTTCTATGTTAAAAATGGTGGTACATTGCTGTTTAATGCAAAATTTGTATCATTTAGAAAAGTATCATCTCCGGGGCACCTGGGTGGCTCAGTTGGTTAAGCTTGATTTCAGCTGAGGTCATGATCTCAAGGTTTATGAGGTCGAGCCCCATGCCAGGCTCTGAACTAGCTGTGTGGAGCCCTCTCTCTGCCCCTCCCCCATTCTCCCTCTCTCTCTCTCTCTCTCTCTCTCTCTCTCTCTCTCTCTCTCTCAAAATAAATAAACATTTAGAGAAAAAGACAAATATAATCTCCAAAACTTCTCGTGAAGTAAAGTCATGAAAGTTTGCATTTTATTATTTCACTTCTTTTTAAAGAAAGTTTAACTTTTACTTGAGTCAGACTACTGCATTCAAGTAACTAAAAGCCAGAACAAAAATTACCCACTGTTCCCTCATTAATGAAATCAATTTCTTTCTTCGTGGTGCCCAGTGAAATTCTCCACATGCAATTTCTATTTTCATAGGTATCTAGCAGTACCCCAGAGACAATGCAATTCTGGGTATAACTCCATGTGTGCTTTGTTATTTTGGCACAGAACTGCTTGGTTTGTTTCCTTTCCGTTCTTTTCTTTTTCACTCTCTAGCCTCCTCTTGCTCCTGGTGCCCAATATTAATAGATTGAAATATATCCATCACATCTTCCTGCTTGGTCAACACGCACAAATATACATGATCAAAGACATCTTATCTCATCAATCAGAATTGGTAGATGGTCGGCAAATGGAGAGCATACAGCTGACGTATACATAACTTGAATATCTTATTAATTTAATCGTATCCTTTTAAACACATTATATATGCTTCTTAAGCATATGGAGCCAGCTGGTTTTAAATTGTCTTGCGTAAAAAACACCCAAGTTTCTAGTCTGGTTTTCTTTAAAGTGGATCAAGCTTTTGAAGACATTCGCTAAGCATCTTCCTATATAGTGTTTTCTCTATTTTTTTTTAATTTTCTTCTCTGCTCTTTTCACAGTGGTCTTGCCCATGCCTAAATTCTCAATATATGGTTTCAATGGCTTTCATTTATGCGGTCTTTACAAAGTTTTTAACTTTGTCTACATGAAGTAACAACTCTTTTTTACGACATACTCATAAGCACTTTGTGTAACGTTTTATTAAATGGCAAAATTGCAGTAGCAATGCCATGAGGCACAAAGGAGTTTAGTAACAAACAGAGCCGACCCTTAGTAAGTGAAAGTTTAAAAGTAGGAACAGAACAGTATGGACAATCACATAGGAATCAATTTTCAGAAAGGGACCCACGTGCCTTTTGCCTAGTTTCTGGAGGGAATGGATAACAGATGAATTAGGCTCATCAGTTAAGCGGAAGATAGTTGAAAGAATTGCTTCATGTATGTTTTTGTCACTCATTTTAGATAAGGGAAATTACCCAGTATGTATTAATCAGCAACTTGCTTTTCTTAATGGCACGTAATTGTTATTTTTTCCACAACAATAACCTAGGTCTAACTCATCGAACTCATTCTTTTCAACAGCTGAATGATATTTTATCACATGGATGTGTTAAAGATCCTGTCAACCTTTCCTTATTGATAAGCATTTAGATTATTTCGAGGTTTGGCCACTCCAAACAATGGTTTCATGGAAATCTTTATACATATATTCTTAGATGCTGCTGCATTGATTCCTGTGGGATAAATTCTTTAGTTTATTCCTCTTGTCTCTCAATTGCTACTTTTAATATCTTTCAGTTTCAAGTATAATTACACAATATCTTAAAGCAAGACTGGGGCTCGAGATGGATGACTGTAATTCATGATTTTACTGGGCGAGATTCTGACTAGTTTGGGAATTTCAACCAAACTGTAGTCCATTGATAATGCTGAATCCACTAGGATTCAGAAGTCTATCATGCATATGTCGGTTTGAATAATTTTGTAAGTAAATTTCTCTAGTCCCTGTGCTTCTTTCTAGGACAGCTCTGGTTTATTCCTGCGCTTTCTTTTCCTACAAATTCTGTCATGGAGTCCAAAGGAAAACTTTGTCTGTATTGAGATGGTGAAGAGAAATATGGAGAATTTAGACACATAAAATGTTAATAGACCGTATAAATCTAAGCACATGGTTTCCATTTCTTGCAAATCAGAACAAAGGTATAATAACATAAAAGTTAAGTCTGTTTTTAGTTTCCCATGATAATGTGGATTGTTTTGGATTTTATAGCTATTACGGGCCAGTGGGCTATAAACTACCAGCATGTGATGTATTTTCCTTAAGCTGTGACCAGCATCAACAAGCTGCTTTAAGCAGATTCAAGGCTCACAAATATCCCAGGAAAGTATTAGGGCCCCCAGGTCACTTGACTCTTCCCTTTAATGTCCGCAATCATATACTGTACCTTCTAAATCAGCTGCTGTGCATGAACATGTAATAACATCCAATTGCTCATTCTGCAAGATGCACTTTTTTGTGCCACAGCATAGAGGTGACCTAATATATTAATATAATAGTTGTCCTCTTGATTATCAGTAACTTTATCTGTGGAAGTTTTGTAATAACCGGAAGTGTGGAAGTTGGGCTTTATTGTGAGTTTTCTTTCATCATTTTAGATATCCCTAGTATATAGAAACCAGAGATGCCAGAGACAATAGGAGCCTAGGGTTATAAAAACGTATTTTGCTATTGCAGACTATGAGTCTGGAGTTCTCTCTCGTCCAGCAAGAGAGTGGACACAGAAGTGAACACGAGAGAGGCTAATGTCTAGGAGGAGGCAAGAGCCCCAGACAGGGATTTTGTCTCCATATTTATTGAGCTCTCAAGACCTTCCACACTTGGTGAACATGAAGAAAAGTATCGAGTAATAATCATTAACTTGTGTGTGTAAGATGCAGAGGGCCTGGGGGGCAAGCGGTGTTTGGAGTTGTGATCATAGCACAATAGTATATTGGCGCCAGATGAAAAGTAGTTCCCTATAACAAATTACTCCTGATCCAGTTATAGTATCTTGCTAACTAACCTCAGGCGCTTTTCGCCCTGTGGCGGCAGCTTTCCATCTTAAGCTTTTTTTAACTCATAAGAGTAAGGATTTCTTGAACCTATTTCCCCACATTTTACATTATTTCATTTATTGCAAAAATAAATATATCTTCCCTGTCAAACTCTTCTAGAGTAAGACAGAGATTTTTAAGGCTATTGTAGGATTCTGTTTAATGAAGTAGATCTATGCATTAACCATCCAGACTAAGTATGCATATCACAGTGTTAATTTTGCCTCCTACCCTGACCTAAAACCCGTTTTAGACAAGAACAATGATGAAGTCTGTCTTAAGGTTTTCACTAATATCTGGCAGGTACCAATTAGCTACTGTGGGTTTATGTTAATCTTGTAATGTATACACACAAAGTGGCTCCAGAGGTAAATATGGAAAACTAAATATGTAAGTGATAGAATATCCTTATCTACCACATTATGTTACAATTTTGACTATAAAGTAAACGTGAACCTTCGCCTCCTTGATTCCTGGATTAACAGAAACAAACTTTTGTATCTGTCTCCATTTGCCACACCACTCGCTAAAAGAGACCTAGTCATAGTTTTATGATTCAATATTTCCTGACTGTTGTCCTTATGTTATTTTCCGCTTAGGATTTCTGCCAAAACCATTGGAGGCCTAATCCTTGGGAGACAGAGTCAAGAGGCAGAGTAGAAAAGTAGATCTGTTGCTTCTAAAAAAGGTTTCTCCATGTCTCCAAAGTCGTTGATATGCTCCTAATGCTTAGCAACCAGATATCAAGACGGGCGGTGCTTGGATTTGTAGCATTTGCAGATTTCCGTGATGTGATTACTCTCATTATGTGTGATTTCCAGCCACCAACGTGATGTCACTAAACGCAGATTTGGGAAGAGATGATAACCATCAGTTCTTCCAGAAAGAAGATCCCTGGCAACACACCTGTTTAAAAATGTGTTAATCCCCATCATCTTGGCATGTCCAACCAAGCCAAACTGAGTAGGGGATGAGAGGTAGAATTACAGAGGTTGAGAGAAAAGTTGTATTTCTGATTCACAGTTGTAATTCAGAAAAATTTACAACGGGGAATCAGAAAGAAAGCTAAATTTCAGAATGTTTGATGAAATATGTTAATCTAGTGTTCCTGGGAAGTCTAGGATTGACTGGTAGAACTAACTATGGCTCATAATTGGTTATATATATATATTTCATGACCAGGATTTGAAATAAGTTATCCCAAGTTACCATATGCATAACAATGCTAGTTATTTTAGATAAATCTGAAACTATTCAACATGATGTATTGTTTCCATATAACTAAGATAAGACATTTATGTTTGAGGCAATATAGTTTGTATAATCATATATCTGTCCATTTATTCTATTCCTTGATCTTTCACGAGACTTTGTGAGAACTCACACAATCATTCAGCATCTCAGAGTTTACTTCTTAAACAAGGATATTAGCTTACGCTCTTCTTTTTAGAAGATTATGACTAAGTAATATGAATATTAAAAATGCTTTGAGTTGTAAGTGGGTACCAGTACCACCCAAAACCATAGAACATCACTATCAACTAGAATTTTCTACACTGAAAGAAATGTTCTATATCTACACTGTCCAATTAGACGTTCAGTTTCTCAATTGAACTCGCCACTTTTGAAGTGCTCAGTTGCCACCTAATTAAATTAAATCCGAATTTCAATAGTCACATGGAGCCAGTGGCTCCCAGGTGGGAAGTCCCACTCTAAAAGACAAACCACTTGGGGTGCCCGGGTGGCTCAATGGGTTATGTGTCCGACTTTGGCTCAGGTCATGATCTCACAATCTGTGAGTTCCAGCCCCGCGTCGGGCTCTGTGCTGACAGCTCGGAGCCTGGAGCCTGCTTCACATTCTGTGTCTCCCTCTCTCTCTGACCCTCCCCCTCTCTCTCTGCGCCCCCCAAAATAAATAAACATTAAAAAAAAATTTTAATTAAAAAAAGACAAACCACCGATGCTTACTTACTTCTCCATGAGCAAAACCAACAGTTGGTCAACAATTCTGTCCCACGTAGTGACAAACATTGTATTTTGAAAAAAAAAAACAACTGTTCATGGATTTTAAAGACTGTGTTTTTTCACTAATAGTGGCAAAAATGGAAAGAAATTATATGTGCTTACTAGAAACTGAATTGGTTCACAATTCCCAAGCTTTTCAAAGAATCTAATTTTCTTTCACAACAGGAATTTAAAACATAGATTAAGACTTATCTGGAGTAAGAGAGAATAAATATGAAAAATGAGAACAATTATAGTGGTAATAAATGAATATTTGAATGAATACCTCTTCAAGATTTATAAAAATACCCAACATCATTGCTGATTTTTCTATCACTTATTTAAAAATATATGTTGCTGACTTTATGAATACATGAAGGATTCCTTAACACTTAGAAATGATTTAAAAATCATTTTATAAAGATGATGTGGATATTTAGTTGAGTACCAATTTACCATAATATTCTAAAATTTAATTTCATTCAAAAAAATGTCTGTAAGCCTGCAGTTATCCAAAATTTGGCAAACACACACACATACACATACACACACACACACACACACACACACAACACAAAAAAAAACTTATCCAACTGTTTCCCGAAATACTTTTGGACCTGATTTAAGACAAAACAAAAATAAAACAAAACAGCAACAAAAATATCTGTAATTCAAAATAGGTAACTGAAGTTTTTATAGCTATTTTATTTATTAGCTGATCTTCCCATTTTGCAGCATTGATCTCTTGGCAACACTATCCAAATCTTGGACCTAGGAAACAATATGCATTTTGTTTACCTGTTCTAGAAGCGCTTTGAAAAAAAGCTCTCCTAGTTCCCCCAATTAAAATGTGAAAGGCACGCACAAAGCAGTTTGGCTGTTCGCTCCGTGATAAGGAAACACAGGCTTTAGTTTAATTCATTCTTCTAAAGTGCCAACTGACAAGCTTACATTGAATTCAGGCCAGGCTCAAAAGTATAATTGATGTCAGCTCAAATTCTCAGCCAAAGACAAACACTGGATCTGTTACTACTGGCTTTATTTGGGTTTCAGGTGCAGGGTCCCTGCCATATGGTATCCTTGGGGCAGGGCTTTTGTTATGGCATGTGTGTGTGTGTGTGTGTGTGTGTGTGTGGCTGGCTGTGTGTGTGCTTGTTAATATTGCAAACATCCTTCAGTTGCAAAGCAAACAAAGGCAATCCACTCATTGCCTAGAACCACTACAGACCACCAACTGCTGAGTATTATTAAAGTTACATAGAGCATTAGACAAATAGAAGTTCCTATCCAAGACACTACTTTACCAATGAATTCTTTATTTGCCCTTGACATCCTGTTTTCTTCTCACCAACAAATGGCTGTGCATTTATAATTAATGAATTGACACTGTATTAGTAATATAAAATTCAAGATCTTTTACAACAGGTCACTATTCTTTTTATAAGCTTTGTATCCGGAGTGCTCATTAAATCATCATTGACTGTGACTGCAGAGCCCTTTTTTTTATATATGTAAAAAGATACCTTATTTGAAAATGTCAGGTCATTTGGACTGAATGGGTGCTTACATAAGAAGCTATTAAACAATTAAAAATATACATAACCGTAGCATAATCAAAATATTCAGTACTGTAGTCAATAGATTTGAAAATTTTAGATTTTCTTCCTGGCTTATATGACTGTAGCCTTAATTACTCAATCAAGTATTTATTAAGGCCCTGTCAAATTTAGGTACCACACGAGGCATTATGGGATACAAAGACATAAAATCCCTACTCAGGAAGCAAAGGGTTTTCATTCAAAGGGGAATACATATGAAACAACAGTGGATATTATAGGCAGAATATAATCATTAGATGGAAGTAGCATCGGATTAAAAGACAAAAGATATAAATAAATCCTGGCAGATTCCATAAAGAAAATAGGACTTGGAAGAAATAATCGATTTTACATACAAGGACTTGGTTATGGAATATTATTATAGGTAAGAATAATAGCATGGGAGAAAAAGGGGGTGAGAAGAAACATAACTGTGATTATGGATACCAGTACGACTAGTCTGATGGAGAATAGGGAATATTGTTAGGTGTCTAAAGTAGCAGGATTTGTGAGAAATTTATTGCAAAGCATCTAGTCTTGATCCAATAGAAAAGTGTTTTCAATGAGGTGTAGGATCCTAACTCTATGCATATAAGCGTCCTGCAAATGTCTGGTTAGGCCAGAAAAGTGGGGTTGCTAGGAAAGTCCCATGTTAGTCTTTTCTATATACGGGAAGATTTTGGAAGACTGTGTTGAGTAAATTATGTTGTTTCATTTAATTTTTAAAAAGTTTCCATAGACAATAGCAAATTTCTAGCTCCTTAAATCAATCACAGAATAAAGTTAGCCCCCTAGCAACATATGCAATGCGTTTATAGTGCAAAGATTTTATTTCTCTGAGGTGGTCATCACTGTGAGACTTCATAAGTTATTAACAGAGGACAAAAATTTAGAAATCCTGACTTTAATTCATACCGACACTTTTGCTATAACTGATACTATAATTGCAATACAAATAAACAGCATATAAATCAGTGACCCTATAGAGGAAATACTGTACAGAAAATTAGGTGTTAATTTCCTTCTGCCCAGCATCTTAAAAAGACAAAATTATCAAGATAATTACAGGTGAGAGAGTTTTCTCCTGTCACCACTGCAGTCTCCAAGAGTTCAAAGACTAATTAAAATGCTTTTTTCACACGTGTTAGCTTCATTCAACATGCAGCTCATGAGAGAGTCTTGGTTAGACTCCCCGAAGTCATTCTGTCTTGAAAATCATATTAAAAGCCAAGCTCCTTCTAAATAATATGACTTCATAATAGGTCCACCTCTGAGCACTTCTCCAGCAGGTACCAAGATCTGTTTCAAGTATTCTAACTTACAAATTGGAAAAGTTCATTGCTTAGCACTCTGACTCAAAAGCACTGTTCAAGTGGGAGTTATAGACGAAGAATTTCAACCACCTTTTAAAATGTGGCTCTATTAATATGCAGCAAACCTCTGCAGTCTGTTTGGTTAAATGTTCTTCTGAAAGGCCAGAGCTGGCCAATTTGTCCTGTTGGGTATTAAACTTGACCTTTGGAATGTTGCTCTCCCTCTCACTAATCCTGCCTCTTGGATATACGGTGACCATTTATTTAAAAGGAACATGGTGGACATTCTGTTAATCATTAGAAAAGGATTTGTTGCAGATTTATGAATGTTTTGAATGCCTGAAGAAGTGTTTTTGGTATATGAATAATCATCATGAACTCATCTGCAGCCTTTTGTTATGCCACATCCATCTTTTGAGTTATTCTCAACCCATTGGAATCACCTGGGGAATTTTGCTACAGCTCAATCCCCAGGCCCTCCCTCAGACCAGTTAAACCAGGATCTCTGACCTTCACTGCCTGGAAGTTGAACTGGGACAGTGTCACATGCTTCCACTTTGTAGGGTGTTTTATAGTGTTGTGGTCCATCCGGTATTTCCTCAAATCATCTTAACTCTATTTTGAACCCTAGAAAGTAAGATACAAGAAGCTTGTGAATGGGATGTTAATGTACTTTCTGTTAGAAGCATATAGTAAATGTCAATAAATATGATACATCCATCCCCCCCTTCACCTCCTCCTCTTCTCTTCTTTCTCATCATAATCATGATTGTTAATGCATAGCAGGTAAGCTTATTTAATCAATGAAACATGTACTTATTTGCCTTTAGATTGGTTCATTTGGTATATATATATATATGTATATATATATATATATATATATATACATATATATATATATATTTCCATGCTATTTCTATTTTAGAAGTAATAAGAATTATTAGGTAAACAAAATTACAGGGAAAAAAAAGGAGGACATTGTCATTCATCATTCTATCATTCAAATGGAAATACTAGTAAATACTATCAATATTCTGGTGTTTCCTTTCATGTACTTTTTATATACTTCTTTTTTGTTGTTGTTTTAAATAAAATGCTCTTGGTTTTTTTTCAAGTTTCCTTCCATTTATTTTTTACAGTTGTACTTATATATAGCAGAGTATTTCTCATAATTTTTGAAAAGTCTAAAAAGTTATCCAAATTCCTATTCTTAGGTTAATTCTTTAGTTAGCTAACTAGCTGGATGGTTAGACATTTGTCAGAGTTTCCTTTTTGAGTTTTTATATTTGAGAATCCAGAAACATTTTTAAAAATTGCTGCACGCTAAAAGTAGCATTGAATATCTCAGTCTGGAAAAAATATATATAATCACATGCAGATTTCACTATATACACCAATTAATGAAGATTCTGAGTGGAGTAAATCAGTTAGGTGTCCTCAGAATGAAACGGGTTCAAAAATGTATTTATAAAGTATCCCGAACTCTAAGTTAATGTTAAGATCCAATTTTTAAACTAACACATATGCAATTCATACACTTACAAACCACTTGGCAACCATCTTTTTCAAAATGTCAAGATAGAAAATTTAAGTAAGTGAAAGAACCATATGCATGGCTCTCCCCTTTGGAGGGCACCAGCTCTTTGCTATCTCTGACACCTTCCTAAAGAACTAATAAATTGTTTCATCTCTGCCGCAAGCAGACAATTTCTAGTCAACAGCCACCACAGCTAGTGCCCCTGCACCATTGAAGCTCAGCCTCTCTCACCAGAGCTGGCCAGGAAACCAATCAGCAGACAGGGCAGGGGACTAGAAATATGAAGTGAGATATGTGCAGACCCTCTCAGTCATGCACTCTTTTTCCTCTCTCCTCCTCATTCCATCCCTGTCAGAACTGCAGGTCAGGGAAAAAAAAGCCAAGAAGAGCCCTGAGCATTCTGAAAACTAGTCCAGGATGAAATAGCCTCAACAGGATACTGATTTCAACAGCCACAGCAGGGAGATTCTGACATTACCCTCAACCCAGCCCCCTACTGTCTTTCCCAAATGTTTGTCTTACTTCCCTGAAATCCTCACCTTCAACTGATCACAGTCCTATTGGTTTACCTACTAGGCAAGATTTCCGAATCTCCTCTCATTTCTTTCCTCCTCCCTTCCATTGACTTACTAACTGATTCTTATCCTCTTGTTACTAAATTGTCATGGGAACCTTCAGTTGGTCTTCCTGGTTTCATCCTCTCATTTCTATTTATTCACCACAAGGCTGCCAGGATGATTTTCTAAGTTTTTAAATCTGCCTAATTGTTTTGCTTTAAAAAAAATTTTTTTAAATCTCCATTGTTTCTTTGTGCCAATGGGATAGATACAAACTCCTTATAGTGGCATAAAGGTCTTTGCATGACTTGTTTCCAGTCTAAGGTAAGGCCACCATTCCAACCCACCTCCCTGTGCCTCATCTTCTCCCCCACCACACCTACCTTATTTTTCAGCAACCCAGACCTTCCCCCCATTCCCTCAACACACCATTTCTCTTCTTGACCATATATGTCTATGACATTCTTCCAGCACAGGAAAGAATCTCAGAATTAGCATTTGGAGAGCACATTCAATTTTCCAAGCATGTAATCTGCACAGCATTGCAAAGATGTAAGAATTAGTATTTCTGTTTTGTAGGCAAAGAAACAAGGAGAAGGAAATTGTCCGGGCATACGCCATGCTTGATGATGTCACCTGGCTTAAAATCTTTGTCATTCCTCTTGGGTAGAATGCTCTACACTTAAATCTTTGGCTGAAAAATTCTTACTTGGCCTTTAAATCTCATTTAAAAAAATATTTTTACCATTTATTTATTTTTTAGAGACAGAGACAGAGTGCAAGCAGGGGAGGGGCAGAGAGCGAGGGAGACACAGAATCTGAAGCAGGTTCCAGGTTCCATACTCTGAGCTGTCAGCACAGAGCCCGATGTGGGGCTTGAACCCACAAATCGCGAGATCATGACCTGAGCCGAAGTGGGACACTCAACCTACTGAACCATCCAGGCACCCCCTTTAAATCTCACTTTAAATTTAGCTCTTCTCCAGAAGAAATGGACTAACCTTCTTTAACATCACAGTACGTGCCAGGGCGATCCCAGAATTTCTGTATGGGACGCTCTGGTAAGCAATCCACTTGAAAGGAAAAGAGAGTGGGGAAAGGCAAGGAAATTTGCCTTGAAGTTTTATTTTCATAATATACTCACTGTTTCCTCCCTATGTTTTATGCTAATGAAGATGATGGGGATATTAATGCCCCCAGCCCACCTAACTGTTGGCATTGCAATACTACCGTCTCTTAGGATAGATACAATTGTATTCTAAGTTCTCCACTAATATATTTACTTGCCAGACCAAAAAAGTGAGTTCCTGAAGGTTTTGCACGACGTCTTATTCATCTTTCTATTCTTTGTCCTTTTCAGGGAGGTGGATTTACCTGGGTGTTTAGTAAGTGTGGGGGAAACGGGGGCAAGAGTGGATGAAATGGTCGTTTCTCGCCATAATAATCCTTTGGAACACTGTCATTAAACTTCATCAGAAACCAGTTTGGAAGTTTGGTGTTTTCAATTATCAAGACTTAAGGCTCTAACTATCTGTTAATGCCATGCAGGGATATTTTAGTGATTAGGTTTTTATACATTTAAACAAATAGGTCACTTTCATACCCAAAGTCAGTGATCCGTTCATCCAAGTAAGTGCCATAATTTGCTTCTGAAAAGAAAATTTCACAGTTAATTCACTTCAGTCTTGGTAATGGCTGTATTTCTATTATTACAATTCAATTGAAATTAAAGAAATCTTTTCAAAAATTTAAGCTTGGAACTTGGATACTTTGGTTGAAAATGGTGATTGCAAATTGAGAAAGTTCTAAGAAAACATGTTTTTTGTTGTTTTTTTTTTCATCACCTCAAAGTGGGAACTCCTCAAGAATAGGACTGCCATTCCAGAGAGAAGCAAACGAGCCAAGACCCTGATATGTTGCATCAGATTTTGAGGGAATACATTAACAGAGACCCCATGCAGCTCATTGTTTCTGCATCCACACAGTGAACTAAGACAGGAGGGAATCGTCGTATTTTAATTTTCTCACTAATGTTAGGATGGCCACCATGACCGTTTGAGTCTCTGAGGCCAACACTAGATTCTTGGCATAGTTCACTATCCCATCTAATCCTCACAGGTATACTCTAAGGTATATAATATCCACCTGTCTCTGCCAATGGGGACACCGAGGCACAAGGTTTACACAACTGACCAAGGTAAGCCAGGGGAGAAGATTTTGAGGCCACGATCTGACATGTGTCTTCTGTAACTTATCTGATATCATCTTGTTCTTATAAGTACAAATTCTGCTTAGTTATTTCAGACGTTTGTAATCCTTCAAGTTGATGGTGTCACTTGAAATCACAGGCGTTTGTAGAACTTGATTTCATCTTGCAGCGCCTCAGTTTACTTCATACAATTATCTTGAGGATTAAATGACGGAACAAATGTAAAACAACTCAACCTGGTTCAGGGCTTATAATAAGCACTCAAAAAACTTCCAGTGATGGTTGTGGTGGTACTGGTGATGGCGGAGGTGATGATGATTAGGTCTAACCTGCTCATTTTCAGGGATTCAGCGATCAAATATCCAGAAATCAAATATCAAGGACTCCTGGAGAAATGGTGTCAAAGCCTAATTCTCATTTCTCAGAAAGGCACTGTTTACCTAGAGGTTGCTTGATGCTATATTAAAGAGAGTATCAGTCTATATCCTGGCGTGGAGGTAAAAAAGAAGCAAACAAAATGCAGGTAATCTCTAGGTTCAATGTGATATATTGCCTTGCAACTCAAGGTATGTTCCAGCAGCGTCAGCATCACCTGGGAGCTGGTTGGAAATGCACACTTTCAGCCCCACCCCCAGACTTACTGAACCGGAATCTGCATTTTAACAAAATTCCCGGTGATTCATAATCCCATTAAAGTTAGAGAAGCACCACTATAACATATTTCAACATGGAAGCCAAATAAAGATTAGCACATGGACTGTGGAGTTCGAAGGACCTGGATTCCAGCCCTGTCTCCATTATTTGCTACCTGTGAAACCCTGACAAGTTCTCAGGGGGATGAAATAATATAGTGCATTTAAAGCACCTAACACAGTATGGTGATAACTATCTTAATAATTAAGATAGACCGAACTAAACCCAGATAGTAATAGTAAGAGGCATACTTTAAATGACAAATGAGAAGATTTGGGCATGGGTTCAAAACTTTTACCTTGCAAATGAGAATAAAACAGATTTACAGAGAGAATATTTTAAAGGTAATTATGACATATCTGAGTTTATATTTTAAACTTTATATATATATATATATATATATATATATATGCAATTTACCAAGTATATACAAAATGTTTATTACCATTTCCAAATACAGCTTTATATTAATGTAGGAGAAACAAACCTGATTCAAGAGGACATTTCAGATTCTGTCCACCAGCCATGGCTAGATTCTTAGTTGACCATCATCTTATCCCATAAAGCAGATGGTGTAGAAATGTACATTTTTCATTTGTTGAGTAGAGAAGTAACTCAGTGTTAAAGTGCTTGTCTTATTTTATTAGTTTTCAGTGTGTTAAAACTAGGGTATTTGGGGCGCCTGGGTGGCACAGTCGGTTAAGCGTCCGACTTCAGCCAGGTCACGATCTCGCGGTCCGTGAGTTCGAGCCCCGCGTCGGGCTCTGGGCTGATGGCTCAGAGCCTGGAGCCTGTTTCCGATTCTGTGTCTCCCTCTCTCTCTGCCCCTCCCCCGTTCATGCTGTGTCTCTCTCTGTCCCAAAAATAAATAAACGTTGAAAAAAAAAATGTTTAAAAAAAAAAAAAAAAAAAAAACTAGGGTATTTGTGAGATGACTGCCTTCCTAAATGATGTGAAAATTGCTTGGCCAAGCGAAAACGAGGCAAAGCTGGGTGGCCTAGATGTGGCCTGTATCACAGCAAAAGGTAACATTAACCAGAAAATGGAATGGGATGCCCACAAGTTCTAGGAGAAGTTAACTTTTCTTCAGCAAAAATGAAGTTATTTTACTAGAAGAACTTTGCAAATGCCTTTAAACTCCTGGAGTATCATCTTCTGTTTGTAACACAATGATATTAGGATGTCCAGCAATGAAACGGTATTTTGAAGCAGTTTTTGGATTCGAGAACATATTCTATTGCTCTAATGTCACATGATCAGTGTGGGCCAAATGTGCACCCTTATGTAGCGAGCTATGAAGTAGCCACTTTATAAATGAAGACAGTGGGCCTTTCTCTACCAGCCATACCTAGTGACAATAGTAAAATGATTTTCTATCATAGGACCAAAACACAGGCTCTTTAAATTTGTTTCATCTAGTGTTATATATGAAATATGAGTGGTCTTAAACCTAGGTGATCATCACATAGGCTTAGCATAAATTGAATAATGAGATAACAGTATTACAATTTTTCCATGGCATATTCTTCTCCCTACATGGGTAATTATATCTTCTTTATCCAATTGCTTTTCTGAAAGTAATTAGCAAATTATAAGATGGTGTCTCTAATTGTCAGATTCTGGTCTGTATTTTTCGCCATCTAACATTGGTCCTCAAGCATTCTATGTACAATTGGGCCACTAAAGTTAATGCCTGGTTTGGAACGCTTAATCCTAGCTTCTATGATGAAAGATCTAAAGCCATATTAGACAGATTGGTTTCCAGTGCCTTAAAATTAATTTGACCTTTTCTTTTAAGTTACAAAGGAGCCAGGGTTGTGACAGAGATCTACTGACCTATTTCTCAACAAATTGTTCACCAATAAAGCTTAGGACTTAATTTTTAGTCATTACAGTAACCTCTCCTTCCATTTATTATCAGTTCGCACCAGGGACCTTTAGGGAATTGCTTGTCAGCACTGATTTTTTGTCACTCTAGAGATCCTTGAAATATTATATTTGATAACCATCCTAAGACCTGATTAAATTGCATGAGATAAGAGCCTTTTTTCTCACAACTCAGCCAGAGAGATAAGTCCACTACAGCTGCTAAGAGCCGGGCAGAATGACTTCCATCATCCTTCCATGAACAAGGCCTACGTAAATCTCCTCTTTCTGATTTTTCGGGGTTAATATGCAATGCATTTCTCCCCCTCATTATAATGATGTCACATAAGTATCTGGAAACAATCCTCCTGCCCCTTGATAACACTGCATTCTTTTTTTTTCCATAAAGGCTTTTAATTTAAGCTATTCTTAAAAATATTTGAAAAGGTCACTGGCCTCAAAACTGCTATTATAATATGGAATCAAATTGCATGGAATCCAAACAGTTGAATTAATGTGCTCGGCTTTTAGAAATTTAAATATGTATCATGAAAACAGATATTTTCCAGCTCCACATCTATAACAAGCTTCAGAAGGTGCTTTAAACCACCCTCTGTGTGAGCTAAGGGGATGTGTTATGCTTTTCCCCAAACCCCAGCTGGAATGGGTTTCTTTCTCTTTACCATTTTTTCTAAGTCTTACCCTTTCTTCAAGGCCCCTCCCTAACACAAATCCCAGCTCCTTCATGCTGTTCCTTTCTGGTTGCCCATCCTTCCATTGCAAATCTCTCTCATTTGTCAATTAGCCAGCAAGTACTTCATAGCGTATTCAGTCCTCATTCTGTACAAATAGCGTTCATTCATATATATATATATATATTTTTTTTTAAGTTCATTTATTTATTTTTGAGAGCGCACACGAGTGGGGAAGGGGCAGAGTGAGGGAGGATCCCAGGCAGGCTCCGTGTTGTCAGCCAACATCGGGCTCGATCTCACAAAGCCTGAGATCATGACCTGAGCCGAAATCATGGGTCTGATGCTTAACCGACTGAGCCACCAAGATGCCCCTGCCAATAGTGTAGCTTTTAATCTGAACCGTTTGTCACTCCAGAATAGTGGTTCTGCCCTAAAACTTATTATATTCCCAGACAGTAGCATGATGTGAACGTAGATCTGAAGTCACAGCCTGAGTGCCATCTAAGCCACAGGCAGATGGGGTCTCCAAAGAAAAGAAATGTTGCATTATTGAAAAATAGAGGGAAGTGAAAAGGGTAGAATTGAACCAAATAGAACAGATGGTCTCTATACCTAATAACTCACCTGTTCCTTAACAACCCTTTGTGACAAAGCTACCATAGAGTCCTACTTACCAATCTAACAAAGTAAATCACTATATTGTGTGAAAAAGAAAACTGAAGAATAAAGCATGAAGTCTGTGCTTCCAGCGAGTCATTAACAATTAAAGTTAAACCAGAATTTGAATCTGGGAAATTAGGTTAATAAAAGCAAGAGCGCTTATTTGCCCTGTAAATATTTACTTTGGGTATTTTTTTTTAATTTTGTTTAAATGTTTATTTATTTTTGAGAGAGGGAGAGACAGAGTGCAAGCTGGGGAGGGGCAGAGAGAGAGAGGGAGACACAGAATCGGAAGCAGGCTCCAGGCTCCGAGCTGTCTGCACAGAGCCCCATGTGGGGCTCGAACCCACAAACTGCAAGATCATGACCTGAGCCAAAGTCAGACGCTTAACCAACTAAGCCCCCCAGGCCCTGGTCCCCTTTACTGACTTTTTAAATGATTAAGAAATCAGGGGCGCCCGGGTGGCGCAGTCGGTTAAGCGTCCGACTTCAGCCAGGTCACGATCTCGCGGTCCGTGAGTTCGAGCCCCGCGTCAGGCTCTGGGCTGATGGCTCAGAGCCTGGAGCCTGTTTCCGATTCTGTGGCTCCCTCTCTTTCTGACCCTCCCCCGTTCATGCTCTGTCTCTCTCTGTCCCAAAAATAAATAAATGTTGAAAAAAAAATTAAAAAAAAAAAAAAAAAAAGAAATCATGGGACACCTGGGTGCAGAGCTTGCTTGAGATTATCTCTCTCCCACTCTCTCTCTGCCCCTCACTTGTGTGCTTTTTCTCTCAAAAATAATAAACATAAATAAAATAAGTAAATAAATAAATAATCATGATGACAACAAGGAAAAGCAGATAAAAGGGGAAATTACTCCTGATTCTCGTACAAAATGTTTCTTTGACACTTTATAGAACATTCTAGTTTTCTATTTACCCCTTTTCTGAATATCTTCCTCTTTTTACTCCTCCATCCCCCGAGGCATGGGCAAACAACCAATAAGGGGCTGGCATCCTGGAAGCTCCTGGTGCTGGTTCCAGCGGCCCACACCACAGTAAGAGCTTCCAGGGAGAAGAAAAGAATGGACCTGGCATCATGGAACCTGGGAGCTCCAGCCCCAGGGAAGAGACGAGGTGCTTGGGACTCGGAGAGCTCCATCAACTAGGCTCAGAGCTAGTGAAGATGGACGGCTCCTTTGTAGCAAAGGTGAACATGTCCACAGCACTGATGATCAGGCCTTCTGGCTTCTCCTGCTCTGCTTTCCCCCGTGGGGTAAAAATCCCTCCAACCAGAATCCCACTTGGCACAAAATTGCTCTAGTCTAGGGGATAGGGTGATGCAAGCAACACCCTCCCTACACTTTTCTCTGGGACCATCTTCGATGTTTTGAGCTTCTCGGGGTTTCTTCTTCGTCTTCATTATAGTCCCGAACTTTCCCAAAGCTATTCATGTTGGCTCAAAGTTATTTCTTGTTTGTGTTGTTTCTATTGGGGAGATGAGCATTGGGACCGCCTCGCCTGCCGTCCTGCTGATGTCATCCTTCACTAATGGTATAATGTTTTACCCAGGCAATAAACAGTTCTATTTAAACAAATTCTAGATAAAATAGGAGTGGCAGAGAACTCTCAGCTAAGCGCCAGGGTTCTGGGGTCAGCCAGTATGGTTCAAACCTAGCCCTCATCAGTTATTAGCTGTGTGACCCTGGATAAGTTACTTAACCTGTGTGTTATACTATGTCCTCATCTGCAAAATAAGGATCTATTTAAGTGTTCACCTCTAGGATTGCTTTAAGGGTTAAATTACATAATGAATATTAAGTACCAACATAGTAGTCATAAATGCTTAAGTTTAGTTATTGTCATTGCAAATATGCTCTCAACTAAAATAATGTGCTATGCATTAAAGAGCGCCTGGGTGGCTCAGACGGTTAAGTGTCCCACTCTGAATTTCGGCTCAGGTCATCATCTCCTGGTTTATGAGATCCAGCCCCACCACGTGCTCTGTGCTGACAGTGCAGAGCCTGCTTGGGATTCTCTCTCCCTCTCTCTGCCCCTCTCTTGTGGTCTCTTTCTCTCTCTCAAAATAAATAAATAAATAAATAACCATTAAAAAAATTGTGTGTGTGTATGTGTGTGTATATATATACATATGTATATATACATATGTATACATATATACATATATATGCATATATACATATGTATACATATATACATATATATATATTATATATAATCTTCTTTCTTTATCCATTCATCAGTCAATGGGCATTTGGGCTCTTTCCCTACTTTGGCTATTGTCAATAGCGCTGCTTAAAACAAAGAGGGAGACAAATCACAAGAGACTCTTTCATGCAGAGGAAAAAATGAGGATTGCTGGTGGGGTCTTTAGGGGGATGGGCTAAATGGGCAATGGGCACCAAGGAGGACACTTGTTGGCATGACAACTGAGTGTTATATGTAAGTGATGAATCACTAACTTCTATTCCTGAAATCATTATTAAACTATATGTTAACTAACTTGTTTTAAATAAAAATAAATAAATAAATAAATAAATAAATAAATAAATAAATAAATCCCGAATTTTGTTTATTATCTAAAGCCATTTTTATTACTATTATTGTTATAAACAACAAAGCAATTTTTTTTTCAACGTTTATTTATTTTTGGGACAGAGAGAGACAGAGCATGAACGGGGGAGGGGCAGAGAGAGAGGGAGACACAGAATCGGAAACAGGCTCCAGGCTCTGAGCCATTAGCCCAGAGCCCGACGCGGGGCTCGAACCCACGGACCGCGAGATCGTGACCTGGCTGAAGTCGGACGCTTAACCGACTGCGCCACCCAGGCGCCCCGGCAATTTAATATATTAGTGTAAAATAGGAATCTGAAATGTCAAACATAACTCTGATATTGAACCATTAACTCATCTTTACACACTAAATTCTTTCACTCTCCACAAAGCTCCCATGGGATTGATTTATTTTTCATAGACAATTATTATCCTGTGAAACACAGGGGGGCTTGCTGGAGGAAAATCTGGTGGCAACAGAGAATTCTGGCTCCTGGACTTAGCTTGGTGAAGATAAAATTATTTTAAGCGTGTCTTCTAATTAAAGTGGTCTGGAAATAGGAAGAAGCAAGATACTGAGAGCACTCTATATGCTAGGGTGGTAGAAAATTGTCCCAAATGCTTTCCTGAAATGTTTCAGTAAGGCAGAACAGTTAAGTAAATAGCATGTTTAGAATTAGGCAGGAAAATTGAGAAAAATCATATTTTGAATTCATTTCATCTCTGTCGTAAGTGTCTTTACTAGGTCAGACATAAATATATGCTCCCTCCTTCCCTCAAAAAAGCCCGATTCTTCTGCTGTTCTACTAATCGGATGTATCTTGTTGACATTTTTGTTTCTTTTTGATTGTTATCATTTATTGAACATATCTTAAATTAAATACAATGCTCAGGTGTGGATAGACCACAATCAAGGGGACAAGCAAGGATAATTGACTCTGGGGAATATGGCATAATTTTACCCATAATGTTAGTTCAAAATAGGATATCCAATTCCCCTTGCTTTATAAGCCCTAAGCTAGGAAGTATTAACATAGATTTAACCTTCTATTGGTCTGTTACTCTCAGGTATCTTCTTACCATAACAGACCATATTTGATGACTTTTTTTTTTTTTTTTTTTTTTTTTTTTTTTTTTTTTACTTTTCCCTGGAAGGATCTACATTCAGTATGAATAACTTGGAAGGCAGGAGATGCTGTTAGTGATGCAAAGGCCAGATGGGGAGAGCAGATTAGTTATCAGTCTGTGATATGTTTTAAGGGGACGCCAGGCCAACACGATTGGAAGCTGCATACTCAGTGATGCCTTCCATATACTAAGTTCATTAGTGAAAGATCATTCCTTCATGTTGAACTGAAAATATAAATCTTATTTAGGAAGGACTGGCGGTTAACATGATGTCCTTGTTGAAATAAAATAAGAATAACAACAAAACGGGAGAATTTGAGAAACCAACACATCTCTAGAGTTATCTGATTATTTATAGAAACCAATATGGATGGTTATTACCCTTGAAATGCCTGACACCTGCTAGCTGGGGCCCTTCCCTAAGGAGATGCAGCCCCTTTCTTGTGCATCCTTGATTTTTCAGTGCAGTCTGGAGCTTATGTGTTAATGGAGGATGGCGGAAGGGTGCAAACAAAGAGATATTCCACATGAAATACTGTACAGATAAAATTGTGCTTTATGGGATTTTACCAACTCTGGCCTGCCAATCAGACACATCCTATGCAACGCATAAGATCTTAGCTGCAGCTGTCACCATGGCTCTAGACCATTTGCTTCTCCTTGGTCTCTACAGAAAGCAGGTTAGCATGGGTACCACCACCGGAGAACATCTCTCCTCCTGCCTATGCCCCGGACATGTCTGAGTCGATTGCTGAGTCTTCCCGTGTCGAGAAGAAGCAGGAGACCTGGGACACCTGCTTGGTGGGATTTAACAGGCTGTAGAATGGACCACTGGTCAACGAGATAAAGGATCCAGCAGGTCCATTCTTATTTCCCCTCCGTGAACATACCGCCCTGAGATGCAGGGATGCATATCACTTTTCTAAAGATGGTCTTATGAGAGATCAAGCCCTTTACTTTTGATTCTCTGGAACTTTTCTTCTCAATGTAGCCTCAGCACATAAGCCTTGGCCTTGTGCCTTGTCTTCTAGGTGACTCGGTCTAAGATAAGTGGCTATGGGCAAACAAGCACATGGGTGGATTCTTCTCTGAATCCCACCCCTGACAGAAGTTGTGAATGAATCCAAAGATCCTCTTCTCGTTTTATATGAAATTCTAGGTGGCCTCTTGTTTGTGCATTTTATCACTTTGGACAATTTATCCTAAAATTTTCCAGGTTTTTTTTTTGGGGGGGGGGAACTGGATACAATGCTATTTAAAATAACGTGCTGATATATTCAGCTGTTGATTGTACCCCAATGATAGTTTATTTAATAGACTGAGAAAATCACGATATGGGCTCTGTCATATTGATAGGGCTAATAGACATGATTCACAAGGTAAAAACTGAATAACTGGACCCTCAGTTGAGTAGAGGAAACACCTACCACTCAGTCTTGCCTAACAAAGGAGATAAAATTGTCCCATCAATGGGCTCCACCTCTGACTCAAGAGCCCTAAGACAAGCTGTGTAATTTGGACTCCATCGAAAAGTTGAGCATTTCGGTTGAAACTCTCCAGAAATAAGAGAGAAACTCTCCAGAAATAAGACACGTGTGAGCCTTGAGCCTTGCAAATGTCCACACCCCTGACCCCTGGCCAGTACCTCCATCAGCTGGATGATGGATTCCAAGGTTTGGTTGTATAATTCCATGTAATTTACAGCTGAATTTCAATAACTCTATTTAGACAACTAAGTCAGGCATGAAGTCTTTTAGTGTATGAGACTCCAGGGCAACAGTTCTTAAACATGTTGGTCTTAAGAATATTGGCACTCATAAAAAATAGTGAAAACTCCAAAGAGCTTTTGCTTATTTGGATTATCACTATTAATATTTGCTTTACTAGAAGTTGAAATTGAGAAGTTATAAAATGTTTATTTATTAATCCATCTAAAATAAACATATTGCATGCTAACAAAGGTAATATACTTTTAGGAACAAGTATATTTCTAAAACAAAAAAAAAAAATACCGAGAAAAGTGCCATTGGTGCACATTTCTACAATCTTTTTAATATCTTGTTTAATAGAAGAGAGCTACATTCTCATATCTGCTCTGTATTAAATGTGTAGTTGAGGGGCACCTGGGTGACTCCATTGGTTAAGCATCCAACTTCCGCTCAGATCATGATCTCAGGGTTCATGAGTTTGAGCCCCACATTGGGCTCTTTGCTGTTAGCCCGGAGCTTGCTTCAGATCCTCTTCCCCCCCTCCCAGCTCTGCTCCTCCCCTGCTTTCTCTCTCTCTCTCTCTTTCTCTCTCTCTTGCAAACATAAATAAACATTAAAAAATGTGTAGTTGAGAAAAGGATAAATATTTCAATAGCTTTTTAGATAACTAAGGATATTCATCTCTGATACTACACTCAAATTTGGCAAGAAGTATTGCTTAACTTTTTTTTTTTTTTGCCATGTGGAATCTAAAATCATTTCTGTGATCTATGACATTGAAGCATCGAAATCCATTTGATCTATTTTGCACTTTGAATGAGTCTTACCCTTACATTATTTTGCAACAACATGTATAGGTCAACTGGAACATATTGGTTCACTGAGTTATGAAGATCTTCCAAATGTTGACATATTTAAATATACAATATCAAAAATATCATAATTGTCCATATTAACCACCAATCTGATTTCAAAGCTATTTAAATATTGGGAAATAGTCGAGTTCACTATGTCAGACACGCCTTTTCCAAAATCTAATCGTTGCTAGAAAGCTCAAGTTTTATCACTGGTAATGAATACTGTTAATTATTTGCTGTGAATTGACAAGCTCGCTTCATTCAATTTTGAGAAAGTGTCTGCTACAAACCCAAATCTGCTAACCACAATTTGCCTGTCAGCTTTTTCAAATAAAATTAAAAAAAAAAAAGTGGGTCGTGGCTAGTTCAGCTTAGAACTAATGTTTATTTATTTTGAGAGAACAAGAGAGAGAGAGAGAGTACACAAGTGGGAGAGGGGCAGAGGGAGAGACAGAGAGAATCCCAAGCAGATTCTGCACTGTCAGCAGGGAGTCCAATGTGGGGCTTGATCTCACAACTGTGAGATCATGATCTGAACTGAAATCAAGAGTCAGACACGTAATCCACTGAGCTACCCAGGGGTCCCGGGTAACATCTTATTGTTAAGGAAGAGTTCTGATCTTTTGGAAGCCCCAAATGTTTCATCAACTACCAGGGGTCCACAGACTACACTTTGAGAACTTCTGCTCCAGGCTATTTGGGGAATGAGTGAGGATCCAAGAAAGTGCCTCCATGAGTCAGAAGTTTGGGCAGAAAGAGAAAGGGAAAATCTCTACACCAGCCTTGGAAGGAGAATCAAAATACACAATGTGAATGTGAATCAAAGACAGCGACTCAAATAAGACATCACAAACCCTAGTACCAAGTGTAGGTATCACATAAGGAGGAAAATAAGGAGGTAGATGAGGAGGAAAGTATTGATTGGGTGTCAGTAAGAGAGAGCCTTGGGTAAATTTTGGGAAAAGACAATGCCCTAAAGCTATTTGTCTTAAGGTGTCCATGATGAAAATAGAAGAATTGGCTATGTTTAAAAAGCCAGTGGCCATGTGGCCTTAAGCGCTGTTCCAGCTTGATTGCTGGATACTTTGATGAATTATAAGCATATTCCAACATACACTGTGTTAGGGACATAACAATATGCACAAAATACCAAAAGGTAAACCAGGGAGCATCTGCGTATATCACATAATTCATATTCAACATGTCAAAGGATTCCATACATTATTCCCTTCAGTGTTGACCCAGGTACTTCATCGATGCTTATAAAATAGGAGGTAGGTCACAAAACTTCAGGCTGATGCAGAAAAGCCCTTACCTGAGTCGGTTTCCTCCGGGAAAGTAGAGAAGTGACAACATTTCTGATCAACACAGCTTCTTAAATGGAATACAGTGGTGACATTAATTAGCCTCTCTAGAAAGAGACAATATTCAAGAAAACAAAATATTAATGTGCTGCAATCAAATTCAGTAGTTTCTTAAATGTAGAAAAATTGAAACAACAAATCCCAAAGAAAAAAGCTATAAATAACACATCTTGAAAACCTTAACAGTAAATAAATCTTGAACAGTAAGATTTATAGTGTTACTCTTCCTTGCCATCCTCCAAAGACTCCAAGCCATCTTTTATGAAATTTTTTGAAACTCAGGTTTGCTCTGATAAAAATCTACACAAAGTAAAATTTACCCTTTTGAGTGGACATATACTTTGACAAATGTATACAACCATGTAATCACCACCGCCACAATCCAAACAGAATATTCCCACTATCTGCAAGAATTTTCTCATGTCACTTGATATTTTATCCCCATTCCCCAGTGCCAGTGGAGGCAACCTGTCATTTTACTTCTGTCCCCATGGTTTTCATTGTTCTAGAACATCATATAAATGGAGTCCTATGGTAGGAGCCTTTTGTGCCCAATTTCTTTCACCTTGCGTTATGCTTTTTGAGATTTCTTTGTATCCCTTCATCCAGCAGCTGTTTATTTCTTTTTATTAGTGAGAAGTCTTCTATTGTTTACCCATTCACCGGTCGGTGGACATTTAGATTGCTTCTCATTTGGGGTTATGGTAAATAAAGTTGATGAAATCACTTTCAGGTATTAGTATAGACAAGAGTTTTATTTCTCTTAGGGAAAAATCTAGGGAGTAGCATTGCCAGGTTCAATGTTAAGTGTATTTCCAACTTTATAAGAAACTGTCAAACCATTTTCCAAAGTGGCTTCACTATTTTACATTCCTCACAGCAATGAAGGAGAGTTTCCTTGCTCTGCAATCTCACCAGTGTTGTTTTGTTTTTTGTGTTTTTTTTTTAATTTTATTTATTTATTTTGAGAGAGGGAGGGCGCAAGCAGGGGAGGGGCAGAGAGAGGGAGGGAGAGGGAGAGAGAATTTCAAGCAGGCTCCACACTGTCAGCGTGGAGCCCGATGTGGGGCTCGATCTCACACACCATGAGATCGTGATCTGAGTTGAAATCAAGAGTCAGATGCTTAACTGACTGAGCCACCCAGGCACTCCTCGTTGTGCTTTCAATTTTCGTCCTTACGCTAAATGTGAGGATGTACCAAATGTGGTTTTGATATGCCTAACGTTGAGTACTTGCCATCCATATCTCCTCTTTGGTTGTATCTGTTGAAATCGTTTGTCCTTTATTTGTGGAAATAAAGGGTGGGTCACCCGGAGATGGTCCAGAAAGCCTGAGGCAAATCGTTCTTATGCCCAGAAATGGACATACCTCTGCTTCTGTGAGGGCAGCTAGTAGGGGAGTGGAGTTTTTCTACTGAGGAATTGAGCTTTTGTTGTTTTTGTTGATTTCAGTCCTCAGAGCACCAGAAACTTCAAATTACAAGGCTGTTGTTGCCTTGCATTTTCTGTGGAGCCTGGGCAACAGTTTTCTCCGTGTTTTTCTTCCGTCTCAGGTTTAAGCGTTCCTGTGCACTTGCGTCAAAGATGGGAGGTGTTTTCTCTGTCTTGCTCCTCACTGCGCAGCAGTCTTTTGGTTAAAAGGAAATCACTAAGGCCAACCCAGAGGCAAGGTGCGGAGACATAAACCCCACTTCTCCACAGGAGGAATGTCAAGAATCTGTGGACATTTTAAAACTGCAGCGGTCGGGGCACCTGGGTGGCTCAGTTGATTGAACATCCGCAGTTCAGGAGTTCGAGCCCCCATCGGGCTCTGTGCTGACAGCTCGGAGCCTGGAACCTGCTTTGATTCTGTGTCTCCCTCTCTCTCTGCCCCTCCCACTCCCCTGCTCATGGACATTCTCTCTCTCTCTCTCAAAAATGATTTAACATTTAAAAAAAAACCTGCCACACTCAATGTGACATTGCACTCAGTAACAGAGTCAGAATTTGAACACTGATCTCTCTTCCAACTTAATTTTCTTCATACTATGTCCACTTCCCTTATGAATATGTAATGTGTGTATTTAATTATGTCCTTCCATACTGGGAGCTCAAAATTTGAAAGGGTTTTGGGAACGTCACTTCAATCTCACATGAACATCCCTTTTCTAATCACTTGATTTAGTAACACTATGTACACATTCAATTTTTTTTTTTGTTTATTTATTTTTGAGACAGAGAGAGACAGAGCATGAACAGGGCAGGATCAGAGAGAGGGAGACACAGAATCTGAAACAGGCTCCAGGCTCCGAGCTGGCAGCACAGAGCCCGACGCGGGGCTCGGACCCACGGACTGTCAGATAATGACCTGAGCCGAAGTCGGAGGCTTAACCGACTGAGCCACCCAGGTGCCCCTGTCTGCATGCATTCAAATGCAAGCTATGCAAAATCATCAACCAATATCATTCCATTGAAAATATTGTATAATCTTTACTCTCCTGTATTGTTACCTGACAGAGATTTTATAAAATCCTCCAGAGATTTTAGAAAAGCTTTCCTAATAGTCGCAAGTAATCCAAAGGTCTCTTTGGAATCATGTATTCTCTCTCTGTCTCATTTCTTGTATTGAATTTCTTGTATCGAATTTGAAAAGTGATTCTGCATCCCCCTTAAAAATTCGCCTGGTCACTAACAAACATCTTCTGGCTCGTTTTAGTAAGGACACAAGGACCCACCCCAACATGAAGGCTGTATACACACTCACCTGATAAAGACTGATTTCAGAGAACACTGATTTGAGTTCAATGGTGAATGTTTAAATGAAACATAAACCTCTGCTTTCCTTGAGAAAGATGACTTCTGATGAGATGGTCTGTCACCACAGACCTTGCACCACACTTTTGTAAAAAGGTGTACAACACCAAAGGCAAAGCCGCTTACGTGTCACTGAGACTGATCATATGGTCTTTGTACAGCAGTGACGATGACGGGCTCGTCGTAATTTGCTGTAGAAATCCAAGCAATTACGATATCTGTTACCTCTCTTAGATTACTACTTTTCCACCCAAAGAATGCAAAACCCCTCTTGCCGTTATACTCGATGATCTGAAGAATATAAAAATTTCAGTAGCTGCATGGGATATTGTTGCCAGTGACATCACCATCGCTAACCTATTATACAAAGGAATACGGTGTACTTGAGGGGAGATGTTTGTTGGTTTCCTGAGAATTCTGAAAAATATGCTCATTGCCCGAGCCTCTGGGCATTTCTGGTTTCAGTACAGGGAGCCACCAACTTCTCATGCTTCCTGTCTCACAGCTGATACCATATCAAGGAGAATTCACAGCCAATTGAGATTAAGAAGTAAATTCAACAAAATATAAAACTGACCAGCAGAAAATTAGGACTGGAGGTCTAGACAAAAACTGAACCCAAACGGATATTGGCAGAAACGAAAATAGATTGTTTTGTTCCAAGAGTAATTATATGGCCTTCCTGTGAGAAGAACTTGCATTTTCTTTGGCCAGAAGGGTGTCAATATGTTGATCTTTCCAATGTACAGAAAAAAAAAAATATCGAGGCAGGAGAGAAATATTGGCTTATTTATTGATGCTTTTTTAAGTGTATGTACAGATTTTTTTATTTCACTTCTAAATTCTTTTCAAAGCGATTGCTTATATAATTTCACCAAAAAAAAAAAAAGGAGGGAAAGAAGGAGAAAAGGAACTAAGGGAGGAAGAGAAGAAGGGAAGGAGAGAGAAATCAAATCCTGGCATTATTCCATTGTGGGACATGTATGTTACACTATGAATACATCGTTTACAAAATAATGTCGATTGGTGAATACTCGTGATTATTTTTATTGTTTTGGTTTTTCTGTTTTTCCATTTGATCGTATTTTGTGGACCGGTTTCCTGTGTCGCCCGTCTCGATTTTGTGCTGGAGTTTACTACTGAATCTGTAATATCAGTAAATCCTTTTCTTCAGCTGTTCAAATCTCTGAGCAGTGTATCAGCGTGAATCTGAGGACAAGTGGACAGGAAGGGCCCTAAGGGGGTTGTCGGTATCGCCTACTTTAGCGTGTCCCAGGTCCAACAGGATCTGCTTTCACCTGACAAGAAACTTCTGCATAAAGAACTTTTATGCCTCGGGCTATGGAACAAATCTCCAAATTATGGAAAATCTAACTAAAATCTTATCAGCAGTAAGATTTTTCCCAAATGTCTTCAGCAGAGAGGACTTAACCGTAGAAAGCTAAGATGTGCTGCTCGCCCACAGGGAAAAGGGGACTTCGCGACAACTAGATTATTCCAAAGGTTAGGAAAACAAGACAGCCCAGGGCCAAGTTATTTTTAGTCTTCTCTAGGCAAGTTTTGAAGTAGTTTAGGGTGCCATACTTTTAACTTGGCTTCATTTATTGACATATGTGTCGGGTGAACAAATAGTTTTTAAGGGGAAATGCAGCCTTTTAAAAATCTTCTACAGATGTATAATCACAAACATACTGTTTTGTTTTGTTTTGTTTTGAAATTCCTACTCCATATAGCTTCTTTTTTTGTCCTTAGCAAAACGCCATCAGGTGGTTTTGTGAGACAATGTTGTAAGCGACGTACGCATTGTAACTGAATCTCATTTACGTAAAATAACACTCTGTTCTCTTTTCCTGAATCTCTCACAGTCCCTGATTTATGACCCATTAAGTCCTTTACTAGACATGGTGAATTATACTCAGACAGTGGGCTTCTGATTTAATTCTCTAGGATCTGCTTTTCAAATTTTGGCGTGCATTAGAGTCACCCAGAGAATCGTCTAGAACACAGCTTTCTGGGCTTCATGCAGAGCAGGATTCCGTGTGTCAAGCTGGCACTGTGCACTTGCATTTTAGCAGGTAGTCTTAGAGGCCAACTGAGGCCAGACCTTCATGCCCAACGACTGCTCTGAGTATCCAAGCTCTACATCAGCTAAAGAAAGTCTTCAGTTTTCAGTAAAGACACTGAACCTTATTCTATCCTGGGTATACCTTGATAATAGTAAGAGTTATTATCCATTTCATCGAGGAGAAATGCCTGCCTGAAGTTTTTTTTAATTTTTTTACATAAAAATTAAATAGAAAAAAAAAACCTGATGGCGAAACTACTTATCCCTTACCTATTCCAGTATAAATTTCCATAGAAGTTTTCTGAAATACCGACCTGACTTACATTTCGCATATACATTAAGATGCAGGTATTCACACATAACTATGTCAAATAAACATTAGCCCTAGGAAAACCAAATAAACTTGCTCTACTGGTAACACAATGTTAAAAAAAAATCCTGCCCTTCTGATGTCTACGTTGATGTCAACTAATACAGCACAGAAACCACCCGAATTAATAATTTTACAACTCACGGCTTCAGACATTTGCTATAGGTTTTGTCATGTCTCACAGACAATGTTGTGCTTCTTGATCTTTCTTTCTTTTTCATCCAAATGTCTTTATGAAACACTTAGTACCTACTGGACCCTCCTTAGACATTTTGGAGATTAGAAACTCTTGACAGACTCTCAGGGAGATGCCGGCCCAGTGAGGACAATATAGCACCTCTGTCCAGAAACGCATCCCAAGCCTGAGAAAGTGCAAAGAGTACGACACGGGAATTTAAAGGATACTAATATCTCAACCTGGATAAACAATGAAAGCACCATGTTGGAGCACTTGGAACAGAATCTGGGACATAGGCGATGGTCATTAATTAAGCCACCATTGAATGAAATGCCATATGGCTTGGGTTTTTAAGGCCACATACAGGATCTGGACACGAAGACGTGGAGAGGTTAGCTTTCCAGGAGTAGGTAAGATAGCGACGGCTACAGCACAGAGTTGTGTGGAGGAATTCGCTTGATGGCAATATAGCGCACTTGAACTAAAGATAGAGCTGGAGACTCATTGATACTAGATTGAGGGGGCATTTCAGTTCTGCTCTAAGGATACAGGTCTTCATTCGAGAGAAAATTGGAAAGTTTGACTGTTTTGAATGGGGGCAATTCTCATAAAGATTAGTCTAGCAGCATGCACAAAATGCTTTAGCGGGAAGAGAGATTGGAACCAGAAACAGTTAAGGAACTGTGATAATAGTAGACTTCATGATAAGGCAGAGATGTGGGAAGGGTGGAATGGAATTGACCAGTGCTGTATGTGTAGGATCCACAGTATACAACGCTGACATTTACGCGTGGCCAATGGATGACCTAATGGTAAGCGCCAGGCTTCAAGCCTCTGTCACCAAGAGATTTGAGACTGGTGTGATGGGGGGGCGGGGGAAGGTGCGTTAATTTGAGGACATAAATAGTTTGAAGAATGGCTTAGTAGCCGTATTTATTTTCTGCTTTTCTCATGAATGAACAAGTCTCCTCTAATGGTTTTTTTTTCCCCTGTCTCTGCCTGAAACCCAGTGTCAAACATACATATCCATCACCTGCGACCTCATCTTGGACCGGGAAAGAATGAAAAGCAATTATATTCGTTAATGTTCAAATTTGCTGGCGATAAAATCGCTAGAATGGAATTCCTGGCAAGCGGGTGCATTTGCAGGAATAAACAAGCACCTTGTACTTCATACTCATTGCCGACACTGCGGTGAGCTTCAATGGCACGCTAGTCGAATTGCTGCTCTAACAATCTGTTCATTTGGTACTCTCCAGAATCAGCAGAGTGGAATCATTCATATGGTGCTTGTCACTGAACATGAGAATGACAGAAGTCAGCACATTGGCAAAGCCATCATCCATTCATTTTCCTTTTAGAGAAGTACCCTATTTGGCTTCTGTACCTTTTTTTCCCCTTGATTCATTGGTTTCTAGTTTCTTATTCAAATCAAGGAGGTAGCTCACGTGCATCTAAAAACAATAGACACGTTTACTTGATCAATGAGTAATTTTGATTTTGAGGAATGAAACGGTATGGAGCAGGGTTTCTTAAGGATCAGTAATTTGGTTGGGATTGGGGTGTGGGATTTCTGTCTTCTGTGGGAATGACTAATTTGAAAAATTAATTTGTGGACCTTGAACAGTAATTTTTAAAACATAAATATTTCTCTTCTTAAAGCCAGACAATAAAATTGCATTAAAATGTATGCTTTCTTTGCTTTGGAGAAAAATCATTTTACATAAGAATTGCAAACGTCTTGAAAATGCTAAGCTTCTTGAAAAGGCTCCAGGGAAGGCGCAATCTCACATCTTCACCCCTAGGATAGTACCGACACCATAGAAAGAAGAAGACAAAGTGAGTTTGGAAACACTCTGAGTATAATGAAGTTGTCACTGATTATACCTTTTGTCTATGGATCGTAAAGCGCTGTCCATAACAGTATTCGTTCTCAGTCCTCATGAGGTAGGAATGCATTACCTGTATTTTACAGTTGGCTAAACAGGAACTCAATCAAGTTTAAAATCACATGGTGGGCGAGCTGGGAAAAGAGCCCAGAAGATCAGATTCCCAGTTAGTGTCCAGAATCATTAGTGTTGCTCTAAATATGCTCTTCTCCTTGGCTTGTCAGTGAACTGTGACCCCAGAAAATGGAAAGCGAAAAGAAAAAAGAAGGGATGAAAAGAGAGGAAAGAAGGGAAGCTGAAGTGAAGAATGGTTATGGACCCACTTTATTTTGGTAGAAGTACTTACTATGGAAAAGACAGTCCTGTGACCCTGTCTGGCAATGCCCGTAGACAGTATGGATCATTAGCATCACACATGCATTCATTCACGTGTACAGACATACAGACATGCATACACACACTTTCTAGTAACAACATTTAAAAAAGTGACAGCACAGTGGAGTCATGTCTGCTTCCGTTTGTTGTCTTATTCTGGTAGTTTAGGCCACATGATCTTGGAAAAATTATTCAGAATTTTGTACCTCAGTTAACTAATCTGTAAAACCTCAGATGGAAATTCCTACATAATTGTCACGCAGGCTAAATAAGTTTTTTTCATATGTAAAGAATATGAGTTTTACCACTGTCCAGTTTTTTTTTAATGTTTACTTATTTTTGAGAAAGAAAGAGACAGAGTGTGAGTGGGGGAGGGGCACAGAGAGAGAGATAGAGAAAGAGAGAGAGGGAGACACAGAATCTGAAGCAGGTTCCGGGCTCTGAGCTGTCAGCACAGAGCCTGATGCGGGACTCGAACCCATGAACCGGGAGATCATGACCACTGAACCGACTGAGCCACCTAGGCGCCCCACCACTGTCCAGTTGTACCCAAGCACATAGGCCCAGGGTTTTCCTAGCTTTACCACCACTGCCTTTCTAGATTTCATACACTCCACCCTCCATTTTGGACCTGTAGCCAAGACTTTAAAAGTAGGCATGTCCTTGCTGAAAAGTTTGGATGGGAAGTTTGGAAAAGCTCAGGTCATCGCTGGGTATCACTTCTGCTGAAGGACCCATAGGAGAAAGAAAGCTGTTCATGGGAGATGGATCTTGATGGAATCACAAAAAGAAAAGCAACTGTGTGTAGGCAAAGGGAAGGGTTCTCCTGACCCTGTCTGGGATATTCCAACTGCCGAGACTCACCAAAGGGGTCGTGCTACAGGAGAGGTGGGGCGTGACAGGGTGTCAATGCTGACCTGAACCTCCCTCTCTGGGTCGCCTCAGATTCTAACTCTTTAGCCTCAACCAAAAGTATGCCCCTGCCAGGTCTCCCATCATCTCTTGCCCCAGCCCAGTTAATTCCCGTTTTGTCTTTCGGACTGTAAGCTAGGCTGGGCCTTCTTATATTCTCTTCCTAATCTATTGTGACATGAACTCGCTGCCTTGCTTCCTTTGGGACCACTCTCCAAAAAGCTTTCTTTCTTTCTTAAAAAAAAAAATCATCTTATTTCAAATGGGGAACTTTGGCTTTCAGGATGTCATTCCCCTTATGGCACCTAAGAGCCTGGTTTAGACATTTTAACAATCAAATATAGTTTCTTCCCTCCTTTTTCCCTTTCGTAATGATTCTAAGTCTCCTCAAGGAAAAATGGATGCCATTGACCCAACGAGGGGAAGAGTTACGCACAAGAAATGCTGAAAAGCAAAGTACAAAGATTAATATTTCAGAGCATTATTTTGCCTCATACATGAAGAACCCAACGCAATGTCAGCCACGTATTAAAAATTTAATAAGCACTTGGCCCTATTGTTCTCAGGTCTGTTGCCGCCTGATGTGAGTGAGTCAGGTAGAGCTTTTTGCATGTCTTTATGGTTCCTTCCATCATCTACAGACATTGTATTGTCTACTAAGGATTTCGTTATGTGCCAGGTGCTGTGTTTGTTGCTGGGGATTATTAAGATAGATGCTATGGCCCCATCTTGCAAAATTTAGTGGCAAAGGCAATCATGGTGACACGACAGGTTGCTTAAAAGGACATATTAAAGAGAGGTAATACAAGATTTTAGGCAGTCCAGGAAAGGAAGTGATGATGAAAAACGAAAGACGTCAGGCTTGTCAGAGGAGGTGATGTTCGAGCTTGGCTTTCAGAGAAATATGTTTTCCTAATGGAGACAGATAAGAAGGTAACATTAAAGCACAGGGATTGGCATGGGCAAATCTATGGAGATTCGTAAGACATAAAATTACGAAAAAATTAGTGAGCCCAATTAGGACTATAACAGAAAGAGACGCAGGGGGCGATGGGAGCCCAGAAGGTGAGAGAGCTTGGGTCCAGACTGTTGAAAGCTTTGATGTGTATGAAGGGGTGGTTCATTAGTTCATCCCCAGGGCACTTGGGAACCAATGCAAATGAGGCATTAACCAACTGATGCATCCCTGTCCCCTGATGAATATTTCACCACAAACCATCAAATGCTGATAATTCTCTCCCAATATTTAAGAACAATGTTAAAACAGATTACCAGAGTAATATTAAAAATGATTCTTTGTATTAAGTGTTATGAAAGTCTTTGCTGATAAAGGTGGAAAAATATATATTTTATAAAGTGTCATTAGAGGATAATTCTGCCTATGTGACCACAGGCATGGTAAGTCAACAGTTTTGACCTTTTCATTGGTAGAAAAATTGAAAAGTGACTGACGGTTCTCCCAGTGGTGACTCGTGGTTACTACAAGTCAGACTTCATAATTCTCAGCACTAGGTGAGGAGACGGGCCTCAGATCTTGGGTATTGTCAGTAGATCAGTGTCCTCACTTTTTTGTGATGCCTGGCCCAGAAGCTGTGTCCCAGATGGCAGCACAATTAGTAAATGGACCACAATTCGCCCATGGGGTTGACTCTGTTGGTTTTATGTTACTTCCGCTTCGAAATAGCTGTCAGAAATGGGGTTCTTAGATTCTGAAGACACTCAAAACGGCAGAAAGTAGGAATACGCAAGAGGATTGAATGATATTGTTAGCCCTGGACTGATGAGTGAGGATTACACACAGACTTTGATAGTCTGCCATACCTTTTTGCTGGGGAAACCCTTCAAAAAACCGTAACTCCTATTTATGGGCATGACTATATTAATTTTTGAAAGCGAACAGAACTCCATGTGGCTAATCCTTTTGGAAATGTACACATGTATCTTTTATTACAGTGGGTGTGAACACATTGTGAAAAGAATTCTAGATTAGCCATTAGTAGATACGATGTGATATGTTTCCTTTTTTTCATTGCCGCCTTTGGCCATTTATGAGCACAATTAAATGAACTAGTATACTGTTGAAGTAACTGAAAAAAAATCAAGTACAATCTCTGAGACTGACAAGCATAACTTTTCTTTACTTGATTGCTGAGTATGGTCACTGTAGTAGAGGCTGTCCATGTCTTATAAAACTCACATCTCCTTGAAAGCCTGAAGACTGCTTACTGCAGATGCCCTTGACTCTGTCTGACAATATATATTATTTTTCTGGCCAAGGAAATACAATCACCTAGTACACAGGATAATTTTATAAACAAATTATGCATCCAGATTCCAGATACGGATGTGAAATAAAGACACAGACAAATGCATAGATATGTATAGATATAGGTATAAGATGGTAGGAGATGCATAACAGATAAAAGATGTGAGACATAAGGTGATATTAGGGAAAAGATGATATTACATATAGATATAGGTTTGTTGTTGGTGTTATATTTTATCTAAAATGTTTATGGGGTAGAGCAGTTACCAGCTGAGTAAGCCAAGTTATGAAAGATACCCTGCCCATTTTGTGCCATCTTCGTTTTCCTCTTTTATCCCAAGGCTAATAAGAGAACCTAATGTTATATTTTAATTGTTCATTTTTAAGTTATTAATTCACATTTTCCAAGTAGGCATTGCTTTTGTAGATTTTAGTTTTTTATTTGCCATCAGATCTCAACATCAAGCATTCGACTTCTCTATTCCTTCCTGAAAAAAAATTAGAAATACACTTGGTAATTTCTAAAAAGCACGATATCATATGATGTATCTACATCCTCCAGCCATGGTAAGCAATGAATGGGTTGGCACATCATATGGAACTTAGACCATGTCTGACACATGGGGAAACCTACATGGGCACATGTTGTATTGATACTGTGGTGGTTATTACCATAAGGATGGAAGGTGGGGTAGAGGAAAAATTCCTGCAGGTGTCTAATAACATAGCTAATTACTGTAGTTAATTTTTATCTTTCATACTCAGCCTTCTAATTCTGCCTGGAGTACTATACGAAGAATCCGAATAAGCACCATTCTTGGACACCGAAACACACTGGTGAAGACGACAAAGGAAATTTGCCTTCACACGATGACCCAGTAGGAACAGGGATTTGAATTCAGTTCCTTATACTCCATAGCCCCAGACTTCAGTGGCCACATGGTTCCTCTTGATTGCAGAGAGAAATGAGCCCTGGGAGATCAGATTTCACTGGGATCAGCTTCTGCATTTCGTAGATGCGAAGACAGTCTCTTTGGGTAACCACCTACTGTCAAATCAGTACTTCATTCTGGAAGGGAACTGTAGGCAACTGTAGGCCGGTTGACTCCTGCATCATTAAGTCCTACTTCCCTGAAATCTACATCGTTTTATTTTTATTGCATTGTTTAGAAAATTTGAAACACACTTATTTAGCTTATAACAAGGCAGAGGGGTTATATATTACATAGAATTTAAAGATGTATTATTTGCCATCTTTCTTGTTGTCTCTTACTTCTAGTAATAAAAGCAGAAGGAAATCCAGACTATGTATCTCAGGGAATGGTTTTCATTTACCTTACCAAAACATGTTGTGGTATTGAATGTTCCCTAATTAAAAGTAATCAAATGTAAACTTCAGTTTTAAGAATGACTGGAGACACAATTGACTTTAGAAAAAGATATATTTATACTCAATTGAGAATTTTACCAATTCCTATTTATTTTTTTCTATTCTTGTTTCTTTTTATGTTAGATTTATAATTTGTACCTATGTGACCTCATTAGTAGACATTCTGATTCCTCAAAGCTTTAAATCAATGTTCTACCTAGCTCCTAATGGTATACATTCAGTCAAATATAAATTTAGTGCTGAGTATATGGAATATGTATAGGAATAAAAATTAAAAACAAATACCTCACAAAGATAACAAGATTAGGAGTCATTATCATAAATAAACACATGCGGGGAAAAAAAAAAAAAACAGAAAAAGTTGTGAAATGCTCTTAGATAATTCAGAGTATACATGAGTCCAGGAATCAAATTGTGCTAAAAATACTAACACATAAAATATTTGAGATTAGCTACAAATCGAAGGAGAATATTCATAATAACTTGGAGCGTAGTAAGGTCAACATTTATATTATTTGAAGTAAAAATTATTCCTCTTAATGGAAATTAAAACAAAAGTTCAACATCAGGTTTCTGAAACAGTTTGGAAATTTCCCTTCTGGCTACGCTCAAGCCTCAGCCATGACCTAGGTAAGAATTCAGGATAGACTCATCTGTTCATTTTATGCTCCCACTCAAAATCTGGGTGGAAATTATAGAGTTGGTGCCATGAGATTAGAACCATATCTCCACCACTAGCATGAATACTCAATAAGGTCCAGAAACTAGAAATCACAAATGTAATTTACACCCAGCTCTTTCCCAGCTGTGTTATACCTGACCATTGGATTGATTCATTTTATCATCTGGGTGCCCGTCTATATATAGACTTTCTCTACTACCTTGTTCTTTGAAGGCAAAGAGGGCAGCTTTTATTTTTTTCATTATTACATCTTGCATGGTTCCTCACAATAATATTAGCTGCCATTTATAAATTCCTGCCGTGTGGTGTCTGATCTCTTTTCCTGTGTTATTTCAAGCCCTCGTATCTTTGCAAGTTTTTCATCACCATATTCGTTGGGGATATTAAGGAAAACACCCCAATAAAACAAACTTTCCTTATGACCACACCCAGGATGAGACCTTTTCCCATTTTCTCCCTAAAAATTCCAAGCAGTCTTTCTTGGATGGAGTTCATCCTGTTCCCCTCAAAGACCTATTTTAAAATGTGTGTGCTCGATTCCCATGATAACCCCAGGATGATCTTGGTATGTAATGGGTCTCTCTGTAAAGAATAGTTTTACCCCAAATGCCAACTAGACCTCATTGAAAAACACTGGCGGAAGATCTTTTATTCATTTCTCTTGAATGATCCTCTCTCTTTTTTTGTGGTGAAATATCTTAAAAGAACTGCATCTAGCTTCATTTAGGCTGCACAGCATAATGCCACTCCAACAAAGCAAAGCAAAACAAAACAAAACAAAACAAAAAACCCTCTAGGAGAAATAAAAGAAATGAAGAGAGATTAGTTTCATCTGGACTTTCGCTTCCTGTCTTCAGCATCATATCTTCCCAGAGAAATTATTTTCCATCACTTAGTTTAAGTGGTCCCCCCCATTGACCCTATTAGTTAACTGATAATGCAAAAGATGTTAAATGTAATATGACTTCTCCTTGACACTTCTCACACCGTGAACAAATTAAGAGAGTTCTCTTTACAGCATTGTTTACTATGGGAATAATAAGGTGAGGGGCTCAAAATGCATTTTTATGTACGTTACGGCATAAATCATTCACAAGTGATATCATGTCCGGATCTGTCTCCTCTGACAACTGAGTTGTTTGCAGTGCTGCAGACTGGAAATGACACTGAAAACATGCAGTGATTTAAGAGGCTGGCTGACTCATGCACTAACAATGGCAGAATCGACGGGGCGGGAGTGGGGGGTGGGGGGAAGAGGAAAGAGATCTTGGACTGTTTGCGTATTTCCATCGCCCTATGAAGATTAAGTAGAAAGGGTTTAAAAGAAACTTTTGTGCATCCAGTCATTCTTGACTTTATAATAAATGAGCTTAACACACAGTTAACCCATGGGCCTTATCGTTGAAAACCCATCCTTATTTTTCCTGTTCCGACAGCAGCAAACTTGCCATGAGCTGCGTGGACACTTGGTGGTAAGAGAGTAAACAGTGCAACAGATAGCAGAAATCCCCCCAGAGACAGCAAAGTTTGGAGAGACAGAAGGTCATTGGGAAAGGAGGCGATGTTTCCTAAATTCCTGTCAAGTTGCCAACCAATGCCTATGCTCTATCACACCCTCTGCTGGCTGATGGAAGAAACAGCCCCGGATCTTGGTCCAGGATTCACTCCCATCAGTATCATCAAGCCACTGCTTAGAGTAATTGGTACCCAATCAGTCAGGTCTGCGACCAGCCTTGGGCAAGGTGATGTTAGCACGAGCTCTGGGTGTCCTTATTGCATCTTCTGTGTCACATTCACCTTGTTCTTGACGCTTGTTCCACCAGACTTCCTAGTGTAAAAAATCTAGGGTAAAAAATCAATGAGAAAGCTCATTGCTGCTCTTTGCCTCCTTCCTTCCTTCCATATTTCCTTCTTTTATTTCTTTTCGATGCATTAAAAGTCACAAGAATAATGATTTTGCTCATCATACTTATAAACTGTGCCACATCCGTCAAGCATTCCGTGCCGGTGCTGGAGAGGAAAATTAGTAAATTTTATCACATTTCAGTAGTCTGATGTCAAGTACAACCAATATTTACTGAAAGCAGACGTGTGCCAAGTTCCGTGTTAGACACGCTTCATCATCATTATGACATCCTCGTAGTGCGGGAGGGCTCCATTCTATAAGGCAGATAGGTAAATAAAGAATTTTGAAGGAGTGGAATAAATGGTATAATAAGGACATGATCACTGTCCAGAGGAAGCCCAGTGAGCCCACGGGGAATGGAGGTAATCCAGGCAAGCTTCCTGCAGAAGGTTCCTGTTTGAATTGGTGTGAAGGAGTTGAGCAGATAAATAAAGGGTAAGGGACTCCAGGTAGAGGCAATAATTTATATAAATGTAGAGGTACACTAAGTACAGTGTGAATGGGGCCTAGGTGAAGTTCAGGGTTGCTAGCTGAGCTGTTTTTCTTTTTTTTTTTTTTTTTGCTATCTCACTATTTTTTGAGAATAAGGTGTGGCAAGAGAGAGGTCACAATGAGTCTAGTGATTTGACAAAGCTCTTGCTTCACCAAGTAGGCCATGCAGAATCACTAAGAATTTTTGACTTGGATGTGATTTCACAAGATTTGTATTTTAGCTAGAATTCCTTAAGAACAGTGTGGAGGCAAGCTCTGGAGAGAAGCAGAGAGACTACTAAGGAAGCTCCGCAGTAATTAGAGTGCAAATGATTAAAGTCTGGATAAGGGAGGAAGTGCACAGATTCTGGAAATATTTCAGGTTTCACAATTGACTGGGCATGGAAATACTGGAGAGAGATAGGTCTCAAGAACAACTTCCAAGCTTCTTACCTGAATAAGATATTGGTTTTCACCTGAATAAGGTATTGGTTCTCACCCGAGTAAGATATTGGTGACAGGTATCATAAGAAAACAAATAGATTTAAGGAGAAAGATGACGAATTCAGTTTTGATCCTTCAGAGTGGAGAGTCTCATGCAGTATTCATGTAAAAAGTGAAAAAGATGGAAGAAGAGATATGTATTGGGACATCATTCTCATTTAAAGATAGATCATTAAAACCACAATAAGTGGATAGCATTGCCCCAAAGAGTGTTATAATAAAGAGATAGAAATTTGCTGATATGATCACATTTGAAAAATGGATAAATGGATAGAAGAAAAGGACCACAGGAGAAGGAAAGAAATAAGTAACACTTCATAGAAACCATAAAACTGGAACACTTTGAGAAAGAAATGAAAGATTCTTTTCTACCTGTGTATCTACAGATACAGATAAGATAAGTACTATAAACGTTGAATTTCAGACACTACTCGTGTTTTGAGTTAGAACAATTGATGCGACTGAGTATGGGGGTTGGAGGGGTAAAACCACCTGAGAAGTGAATGGGAAATGAAGAATTGGGAAAAAGCCAAAAGCCAAAAAGGAAAAGACTCTGCCACTTGTGAATGATTCTCTAGAACGCTGCCGGAGAGAAAGATATGACTACAGCACAAGAAGATGCCAATTTGAAAGATATTTGTTCCGTCTCGGTTCATTTCATTTATTTTATGTATTTTATTTTAGAATTTGAAGTGACCAGAAAATGTTTAGCACTGATGCAGTATGAAGGCACAGCCATGGCTGCAGAAAGTTCCACTGATGAAGGAAGTTCCCAGAGAGATGGAGTGCTGGGTACATGAGTAGAAGTGAGGGAGTTGGCTTCAAACAGGGTGAGCAATCCCTCTTGGAATTGAGAAATGCAGAACATGAGATTGATGAACTTCCCCTAAGGCCTCCGTTTTCTTTCCAATACCAGTGCCAAGGTTTTCAATGCTTATGATGGTGATGGGATAGGAGAGCGGGCTTAAGGAGATCAACTGAGGTTTTCAGTGGTCATTATATGAAGAGTCAGCAGAGCGGAAGCCAGACTGCTCATCAGCAGCACTGAGGACCCAACGGCAAGGAGAATCTATCCATTTCTAGAGACACCATTTTAACCAGCTGAGCCCTTGTTCACAGAGCTCTCAGAAATTCAGATTTAAGTCAAGGAGTAGATGGCCGTATTGATTCCAGGCTTGAAGTATTGTTGGCTGGAAATAAGTATAAGGTTGCTGATACACCTTCCAGGACGGTGAACTTTACGTCGTCACACAGGAAGTGCAAACAGGAAGACAGAAGAAAGAGGCTTTTTCAGGGAGAGGAAATGAAGGGATGAGCACAGGGGCAGGCTAGAACCCAGGACCTAGCGAGAATTCATTGGGCACTTCTCTTTTCTGCTCTGTTTCAATGACCTTATGTTGACGGTTTGACAAAAATCTTTGCTGGGAGTATTTACGCCATGGAAACTGGCTGGCACTTCAAATTGGGCCCCAGGTTGCCAGCATGTCTCTGGATGAAAGGGAAGAAATGTGGGCATTAGTGATTTAGAAGCATGGGAGGCCACTGTCAGAGTATAAAATGTTGACACTTAATATCTGTGACATAGGAAGTAATGAAAAGCCAGGCTGTTTTTCTTTTGTTAGTTTATTTTAATAGGTAGAAGCAGAGGTGAAAAAGAAAAAACCACACACATCAGTGGAGTTCAAGGCTCTTGAGGTCAACGGTTCATAAACGGATTTGTTAAAATTTCCTGGGTAGAGAGCAGAAGTTTGTTCAGGCACCCAAATCCTCCATTGATTGGATGGGACAATCCGGGATTATAGAAATACCCTCTATGAGGAAAAGGACAGAAAGTGATATTTTGAACCATGGGGACTCATTTTTAGGCAAGAGGTTTCCTTTTGCTGTTATAACAAACTACCAAACTTTCTGGCTTAGAACAACACACATTCGTTATCTTACAGTTCTGGAGGCCAGAAAACCAAAATGGATCTCATTGGGCTAAAACCAAGATGTCAGCAGGTCTGTGTTGCCTTCTAGTGGTTTTATGGGGGAATCTGTGTTCTTGCCTTTCCACTTTTCTAGAAGCTGCCTCTATTCCTTGGCTCATGGCATCCTTTCACGTTGAGAGCCAGCAATGTCAAGTTGAGTCTTCCTCATGGTGTCAGCTCTCTGGTTCTGACTCTACTGCCCCCCCGGTAACACACTTAGTGGCCCTTGTGATTACATTGGGCCACCCTGAATAATCCAGGATACTCTTTCCATCTCCAGGTCAGCTGACAAGCAACCTTAATTCTTCCTGCAACCATACTCCCCTCTTGCCTTGCAATATAACATACAGTTTCCAGGAATTATGACACAGATATCTTTGGGGGAGGGGACTATTATTCCATCTACCACACAGGAGAAGAAGAGGTCTGCTTCTTCTAGATTTTCCTAGATTTAGTCTATTTAATAGGATTCAATTTAGCGGGTATTTACTGTCCACAATATTCTGTTAGATATGATGATGAGAAGGAGCACTTGATAATGAATAATTTAAGCCTTTATCGGGAATGTTACTTTATTTCTCTTATAAAACATTTAAAATGAAAGGTTTAGTGGCAAAAGGAAGACACTGTTTATTAAAATTTGGTTCTTTGGATCCCACTGGTGAAAGCTTGCTCATTTGAAGGTTGCTAGGGAGTTGCTAAGGGATATCGTATAGAGAAATTTAAATTTTGCATTACCTGTGATGATCAATGATGAAAGGAAAGGAGACTTATTTCTTTCTTCAAAGAGGGTTAAAAACTCACAGACTGAGAGCTTGGTGTCCAATAAACATTTATTGAATCAAACTGAATGTCATTGAATATCCTTCTCACTGAGCGATTTTTTTACATTAGCCTTTAGTAATTTTTCTTAATTAGATTTAATTTTTACTTTGTTGTGATGCAGTTACCTTGGCTGTGACCATTCTCTCTTTTCTTTTATGTGGATAGAAGGGCAGGAAAACTGAGCAAAGAGGAAGAAGGGAGATAGCGTCCCTTGACGCAGGAAGAAAACTGTAAATGCCACCTCAAATGACAACATGCTGACCCTTATTTTATTGTATCTAGTTAGAGAGTTTCCCTCAGACCAGAGGTTCTTAATCTGTTTAGCAATGTGCATTAATTTAATGACACAAAGAATATTGTTTACCCAACTCCCAGTAAAAAATAATTATATGTGTTAGAGTATAGAAAAAACTCCTTCCCTTGTATGGTTAGCCTTCATCCATTCTGCCCTTGCTACTTCAGGACTTATCTTAACTCCTGAGCCCAGGTCCATTCCTCTCCTCTTGAAGCCACTTGAAGGCACTGCTCCACATTGCTACTGCCTTTGGTGTCTTTTGTATTAACACACTGATTTCCACATGACAAACTCTAAGCAGCAGACCCTCTAGGTGCTAACACACAGGAGTTTCCTCTGCCAAGATGTCAGCCAAGCGTAGGATGTCACAGACCTCCCTCTACTCTCCCTCATTAACATGCTGTCACTAAGAGCCACAATGTATCTGGCTGAAGGCCCTTGCCTCACAGTTGCCCAGTGAAACAGTTACTTCAATGTCTGCTTCACTTGTCTTCGGAGAATCAAGGACCAATATCTAAGACAAACATCATTCTATCCTCCAACCCCATCTTTTCCCACAGCACTCCAAAGACATTCCTTTTTTTTTTTTTAATATTTTATTTATTTTTGAGACAGAGAGAGACAGAGCATGAGCAGGAGAGGGGCAGAGAGAGAGGGAGACACAGAATCCAAAGCAGGCTCCAGGCTCCAAGCTGTCAGCACAGAGCCTGACGCGGGGCTCGAACCCACAAACCGTGAGATCGTGACTTGAGCCGAAGTCGGACGCTTAACCGACTGAGCCACCCAGGTGCCCTGAGACATTTCTACCTCTTACCTAAAGACCCCAAAGATTCCATCATTATAAAATTGAATATGAATATGAAATTTTCATATGTAAAGTATGAGAATGTGACATGGAAAAGTCCAAAGATAAACATATAAACATACAGGAGAAAGGTTTACTGATTTCTTAAAAAAAAAAAAAAAAAAAAAAAAAAGTATGCTTCTATGGAGATGAAAAGCTTAATCTGAAAAGCTTGAAGTACGTCCTAAATTAGTGTGTAAGGCTAATATTGGAGTGAGCCATGTCGAGCAAAGTCTCAACAAGATTTAACAAAATCACTCTAAATTTTACCTAGAACTTTAGGCACTAATAGATATCACCAACTGGGGAGAAAAATGCCATGATGAGAGAAGACTTGTTCTACCATACACATAAACCTTTGAAAATGCAAAAACTAAACACTCTCAAATTTTTGCCCGAGTCTTTTGAAAATGAGCGAGAGGTAAGCTTACCTCCATTATGTGAATTTCAGGTGAATTATTGATGAGAAAAATAATCAATTACCTTATAATAGATACTGTTGGTGCCGTATCCTATCCTCTCCGCCAACACGGTTTGCATAAAATCTGAACAATTTCTGAAGGTCAGCACCTTCACCAAAGACTTTCTCTCTTCTACCTGGTGATGGATGGAAATTCCAGGGGATAAAATCCAGTTCCCTCAGTAGCCACCAGGCAATGTGTAAATGGGAGTTTGTAATTACCCCAGCTCTCTAGTTTTGTGGGTGGGCTAACTGTGAATGTTACAGTTCCACAATAGACTAAGCTCCACATACCTTGTGTTAATAACCTGCTTCCAAAAGCACATGTTAGAGGCTTTCTTTCTTCTCTCCCTGTCTCACTGTCATACCAGTGTTTTCCAGGACCATCACCTAAATGAATTACTCATTCTCATATTCTGTCTCATGGCAGCTCCTGGGGAACCCAGGCACACATTCCCTCACCCCCAAAAGGGTATGAAAACACACGTCATAAAGAAAGAAAATCTATCAACATGAAAATATCTGCCTCCCCAGCTACCAAAGAAATAACCAGCAAAGGAAGAACTAATTTTTTCCTAACGTATCAGATTATCCAAGAGTAAGAAATCATCTTCTGCATTATAAGAGGTATATGCAGAGAACCCTCCCAGACATGCCGAGGAGAACACAAATTGATAAAAATCGGGGGATATTTGGCAAAATACATAGCTTTGAAATGTTTACGTCCTTTTGCTCATTGGGTCTGCTATGATTGCTTCTTTATTAATTTAGTCACTGGTTGAACTTCAATTAATTACAATGTAACCGGACTGAGAGCGTAATTTATGCTAAGTTAAAACAAGAGAGGCGGGGCACCCAAGGACAGGCTCTCAGAGTGTTCCTTATGTTACAGGAAACTGTTAAGAGTGGAGGAGGTGGTCTGAAAGAAAGAATTCTCTTACCTTTCTCCTTCAGCCAGTCCTCTTGGCTCTGATGCTGCGCTGGCCTCCAAGCCCTGGCTCTGATGCTCACCGTTGCTTAGGTCTTGGCATCTCTTTCTCTTGGCCTGTTTCTGACTCTTAACTCTTCCTGAGCTATGATATCGGATCTGGCATTAACTTACTTACTCGTTCCTTAATATTTGACTTGGACTTCATCCAGTTCTGTCACTACTCCCACACTTCAATGGTCACCCATTCTATTTTGTGACTCATTATCACCCAGACTGTGGCTCCATTTTTAAGAATGCACTCCCATGTTCCATGTCTAAATATCATGTGCCAGATGCACTATTTTGCAATTCATGTCCTCAGTGGTAATGGAAGAAAGATAAGACTAAAGGACCTCACGCATGTATATTTCAGAGTCTAAGAATTAGTTTTCCTAAAAATTTTTTAATGTTCATTTATTTTTGAGACAGAGACAGAGCGTGAGTGAGGGAGGGGCAGGGAGAGAGGGAGACACAGAATCCGAAGCAGGCTCCAAGCTCTGAGCTGTCAGCACAGAGCCCGATGTGGGGCTCGAACCCATGAGCCTCAAGATCATGACCTGAGCCCAAGTGGGACGCTCAACCGACTGAGCCACCCAGGTGCCCCTGAGAATTAGTTTTTCTAAAACACTAGGTGTCAGCTTAACTTTTCTGCAAAAATTTATTCTGAACCATGAAAATCACCAATAAATGGTAGGAGCTCAAGATTTCTTTATTTGTCTTTTAATCAGGCACTTTTTTGCTTCTCAGAGTGGCACCTTTCTGTTTGAATTTTCTACACACAACGAATGATATCAATGAACAAAAATAAAATGTTTTCTGCCATTCTCCAACATTAATTACGAGAACTCTTAAAGATACTTTAAAACTTTTCCAGGTTCTCATGTAGGAAAATGAAACTTCGCTGAGTCCCAGGTTTTTGAAATGATGAACTCACTTGTGACAGCCACATAGCCCAGCGATTCACTAGTGCACGATCAACTGACCACCTGCCAAGATGCTCTGGTGTCTACAGAGAGGTTCAGAAAGGTCACCAGACAGATTTACAGATGTAATCTCAGCTGATGATTAGAGCTGCTGCTGAAGTTCCAGTCAACGAGATGCCAGGGATCTGAGTGCCAAGCTCGGACTCACATCTTAGTGAACAGAAATGTCTCGATCAGTCAGAGAGGGTATTAATTCCGCAAATGTAAAAGAAGAAATAAGTACCTCATGGAAAATAAGGGTTTTTTTTTCTAATTTATTGCTAGCTATTTAAAAAAGAAATTTACTTTCCATTAGATGTAAAAATATGTGTCGCATTTAGCAGTATATAAATTGTGCAGTAAAGTATACCTATATTCCTGGTACAAATATATTTAAATGATCTCTTTGAATTAGTGATGCATTTGTGGGACCAAATTTCTACTCCAAAAGTGTGTTGTTCTTGGGGAACTTCGGTAGCTCAGGCGGTTGAGCGTCTGACTTCGGCTCAGGTCATAATCTCCCAGCTCGTGAGTTCGAGCCCCGTGTTGGGCTCTGTGCTGACAGCTCAGAGCCTGGAGCCTGCTTCCGATTTTCTGTCTCCATCTCTCTCTGCCACTCCCTCACTCACACTCTCTGTCTCTGTTTCTCTCAAAAATAAATCAACATTAAAAAATTAAAAAATATATATTTTTTAAAATGCCATTCTGACTTAAATTAACAATATAAAAAATCCCAAAGTGTCTAAAGACTGCACTTGACTTCATGCTTTTTTTAATAATTTATCTAGGTCCTGTATTTTCTTTAAAAACTTATTTATTTATTTTGAGAAGAAGAGTGAGGGGGCAGGGGCAAAGAAAGAAGGAACGAAAATCCTAACCAAGCTCATCACTGTCAGCATGGAGCCCCATGAGGGTCTTGATCCCACGAACTGTGAGGTCATGACCTGAGCCGAAATCAAGAGTCAGAAGCTCAACCGACTGAACCACCCAGGCACCCCTGACTTCATGTTTCAATATATGATGCTCCGTGTATGGGAATTTAGATCTTTTCCATTATACCTATGATAGGACTATATGGTTGGAGTGGCTTGTAAAGATTAAAAATGAGAGACACTTAATATTATTCATCAAAGAAAGTATTTTTAGAAACTACTAGAAATAAAATGGTCTGTGTCCTATGTTTACATAGATTTCATGCTTTCTAGGTATTTTCACTGAGCTATTTGCACTTTATGTCCTACAATATATTTGTAAAGCAAAAGGAGTCAGAATATCCAAAATTCCACTTTCTGAATGGGCCAGAGCAGAGTCGGGAATTTGTTAGAGGTAAAACAACAACAACAACAATAACAACAACAAATTTTGTGGTTCAATTTGGACCTGAATGAGTGTATCTCGGCTGCCTCTTCTTTGTGCGTTTCAATGCAGGTGACCTTGAAAGAGGTAATCGTCTACTGACAGAATTTTGTATTTAATATAAATAATGAATATGTATTGGTTTTCCAGATAGTATTTTAGCAAATCAGCTCTGAGTGAGACAGTTATTTACTTTACGGTGGAGATAACCTCTGCATGTGATTTATCATGCCTTATAATTATAGTCTGCATATAATGAGTTCATTTCCACGATGTACCATTGAGCTGCTTATTCATAATACTGTTTTAGTGCAGCAATTCAATTAACTATACATATCACTGCTGATTTCTAATGATTCTCCACTTTTAAAAATGAAAAACAGTAGTTCTTTGTATATTTTAATATATCAGCAGAAACGAAAAGGTTTAGTCAGTGATATTAGTCAATTTTCATGCAAGGCAGCAAGAAAGGAATCAAATGCATTTATGATCACTTGAATCAAAATAAATGGAAGCTCTACCCTATGGCCAACATTATGAAAAGTTGTTCAGCCTCTCTCTAGAAAATAGAATGGCCACACTGAACTCAGTAATATAGAAAATATCACAAGAAATCATCTACGGATATACTGATCCAAAATTTGCAGAACACTTTTGCATGGTTAATTTCATCAAAACTTCACAATAGCGGAACGAGTAGCCAGTGAAGGATGAGGGGCAGTCTGTCCTAGTACAGGCATTAAGGATCCCCACCATTTATTGGCGATTTTCTTGGTTTAGAATGAATTTCTGCAGAAATGTGAAGCCAATATCCAGTGCTTTAAAAAAAAAAATCCACTTCTTACATTCTGGAAAATATATACATTAAGTCCTTTCAAGTTACAGTCATCAACCCTTAAGCCACCCCAAAATCATTTACAGCACTAATCGTAAAATATTGAAATGATACATGATAATCAGACATGGAACATGGGAGTGCATTCTTAAAAATGGAGCCACAGTCTGTGTGCTTTGAGTCACAAGATAGAATGGGTGACCACTGAAGTGTGCAAGGAGTGACACTGAAAACTGGATGAGATCCAAGTGAGACATTTGGGAAAGAGTAGGTAGATTCGTGCCAGAAATTCAATATCAGAGCTCAGGAAGAGTCAAGATTCAGAAACAGGCCAAGAGTTTCTGATGCCAAGATGCCAAGACTTAAACAACGGTGAGCACCAGAGCCAGGGCCTGGAGGCCGGCACAACATCAGAGCCAAGAGGACTGGCTGAAGGAGAAAGGTAAGAGAATCCAGGGAGCCTCTGTCGATTCTTTCTTTCAGACCACCTCCTCCACTCTTACAGTTTCCTGTAACATAAGGAACACTCTGAGAGCCTGTCCTTGGGTGCCCCTCCTCTCTCCTTTCATACTTAGTACAAAGGATGCAATTAATCAAGGTATTTTCCAATTTACAAGGTGCCATTTTTGAACAGATCGATAAAGAATGGATAGAAAATGTTCAATTTTGAATTAGATGGCACAAATGTTTTTGAAAGTATATGTATACATATATTTTCCAAATCTCTTTCTTTGATAATGTATTGTATTCCCATCAGCATAGTGTTGGTGAAGTCTTTAAATATACCCTTTTTAAATTAAAAAAAAAAATGTTTAGCATCTATTTATTTTTGAGAGACAGAGAGAGACAGAGCATGAGTCACAGAGGGGCTGAGAGATGGGGAGACACAGAATCTAAAGCTCTGAGCTGTCAGCACAGAGCACAATGTGGGACTTGACCCACAAACTGTGAGATCCTGACCTGAGCTGAAGACAGACACTTAACTGGCTGAGCCACCCAGGCACCCCATGAATATGTCCTTTTTAAAATGTGTTTAATTTTTGGGGCGCCTGGGTGGCGCAGTCGGTTAAGCGTCCGACTTCAGCCAGGTCACGATCTCGCGGTCCGTGAGTTCCAGCCCCGCGTCAGGCTCTGGGCTGATGGCTCGGAGCCTGGAGCCTGTTTCCGATTCTGTGTCTCCCTCTCTCTCTGCCCCTCCCCCGTTCATGCTCTGTCTCTCTCTGTCCCAAAAATAAATAAAAACGTTGAAAAAAAAATTTAAAAAAAAAAAAAAAATAAAATGTGTTTAATTTTTAAAAATTTTTTTTATTTTCATTCTAGTTAGTTAACACATAGTACAATATTAACTTCAGGTGGACTATACAGTGACTCAACATTTTCATACTGGGTGATATATGGACGTGTTTGAATACATCCTTTGTAACATGGAGTTTTGCTTCTTAATCTAAGAATCTACATGGAAACTAGAATTTTCCTTAAATGTTCATTTCTGGAATAACTGAAAAGAAAAGGTTTTATTTTCCTCCTCCTCCTCCTCCTCCTCCTCCTCCTCCTCCTCCTCCTCTTCCTCCTTTTCCTTCTTCTTGTTTTTTTACTGGTCTGATGTAAGGAATGACATATCCAGACAGTAACCTGTATGCAGAGCACAGCCAGCTTCCTAAGGCTTTAATCAAGGTAGCAATGTGGTCAATATTTGGCATTTTAATATTCATATTAATATATAACATGTGACAACTGGACAGAAGATGAATTACAAATCAGGGGGGATAGTAAGACCAGGTGACAACAAATTAAATAGGCTCTTATTAAATTTAGCGAGAAGGGGGTTCAAAACAATACGGTAGGTCAAAACCAAGCTTTGAAGCACAGGGAGGGGAGAGTTGGGTTTTGTGACTTGTTCATTTACCTTTTAAAATTATTAATAAGGTGAATCTTCTCTTTGGTTCTCACGGGAACTCTTCCAGAAAGTGGTATTTGCGGGGAAGCAATGGGTTTGGTTGGTAGTCTAGGGAAACCCTGGTGTGAGGGAGGGAAAGTGAGACAGAGAAGTGAAGCGAGCTGATAAGGAGCATGTTCCCACTACAAATTATCCCCCCCTATGGACTAGGGAGCTGGGATATTTCCACCACAACTCCTACCAGTCTGTGATTAGGGGTTGTAGGGGGTTGGGGATTAACTCCCAGGCACTTCGGGCCTGTCTTGGGTGCGGTGCCCAGGTGAGGAGAAGCCGGCTTCACTCCAATGGTGCCAGCCAAGCAGAGCGGGGGGGGGGGGGGGGGGGGGGGCGGGGCAAGGCCGCAGGAGTATCTGCTACCAGGTAGTTTGTTGTTTTTGAGATTGTGTGAAAACCTTTTAATTTGGAAGACTATTGATTCTTCATCATTTTCATGGCAACTGTTTTTCCTAATTTACGTTTCTTTCTTTTTTATTTTTGTGGAACTTTTCACTGCACAATTTTAACACAATGTGATCCCTTTCTCTTTAGTTTTCTCCATTGCTTTCATACTGAACGGTCTTTTCCCATTAAAAGATCTGACCAATATTCACCGATATTTAAAATTCTTTTTTTTTTTTATTTAGTGTTCAAAACACCGCAGGAAAACACAAAATAACTGGAGAGTATAGTATTCTGGCTGTAAACATTGAATATATACTTATATGTTAGGCATTTGTTGGTTGGGTAAACTATAAACACTTTCCCCCTTTTCCCTTTCTAACACAATTTTTCTTGTTAGCTTTTTTGATAAAGCAATGCCCTCTCCACAGGGATGGGTCTGAGGCAGCCATTAACTATTCTTATTCTTTGTACTCATCTTGTATTTATGGTGAAGCACAACGCACACAAAAAAAGACAACCACGCCAAAAGAATTGCAGATGAATGGACCCAGAGACTCAACTGGGTTGTGACTTTCACATTTTTTTTCAATAGCGTCATCCAATAATTCCCCTTCATTACTTGGAGCATTTTTTAAATTGCATCAGAGTTGACATATAACATATTAGTTTCAGGTTTACAGCACGATGATTCTGTTTGGAGCAAATTTTGTTTAGTTCTCTTCTATTAACAACACAGAGTCCTGATTACACTGAATAGATGTACTTTCTGTTAATATTATATTAGATTCATTTTTTTTTTAAATGCTTATAGCACGAGCGCAGGAGGGGTGGAGAGAGAGGGAGAGAGAGAATCCCAAGCAGGTTCCGCATGGCCAGCTCAGAGCCCGACCTGGGGCTAGATCTTGGGAACCGTGAGATCATCACCTGAGTGGAAATCAAGAGTCAGATGCTTAACCGACTGAGCTACCCAGGTGCCTCTAGACCCACTTTCAGTTGGAAAGGAAAATCCTTAAAGTTAGCTCTTTTTACTTGCATGCTACTTGACTCGCAGATATCCAGGAGGGATTATGTAAAGAGAAGTTTGAAAACAGACAGAGATGGAAACACAGTGTTTGGGGAGGTCTGTGAACAGCACTTTGGTCTGGCAAAGAGTTTTACTTCATTGTGCCATCGTGTGACCAAATGTATTCCCCCTTTGTCACCAGTCAGACCCTGTGTTGGTTTTCTATTGCCTTTTACCCAATTTAGCAACTTAAGACAGCACCCTCATAGTTCTGTGGGTCAGAGGTCTGACCCGGAGAGACTGGGTTCTCTGCTCAGGGTGTCACAGGCTGAAATCAAGGGTCAGCCGGGGCTGAGTGCCCCTCTGGAAGTTCCTAAGAGACATCTGCTTCCCCCCCCCCACCCCGGTTAGGTTCTTGGTAGAATCCAGTCCTTGCTTTTGTAGAACCAAGTCTCACATTTCCTGGCTGGCTGCCACTCAGGGTCTCGCTCAGCTGGAGACCACTCACACTCTTTGCCCTGGTCTACAAGCCAGCAGCAATGCTTCAAGCCCCCTCAAGCTTTAGCTTTTTCTGACCTTCTCTTCTGCTCGCAGTCGGAGAAGATTACCCGTGCTCTTATATCTCCAAAGGAAAAAGTCCACTTGCACAGCATTCCTAGTCCTCTCTCCTGGATAGTCTCCTACGGCCATTATCACAGGCTACGGGCCATTAGGACAGGACACAGTGACTTCCGGTGGATATTCACAAAGTGTTGGGTGGATCTTGCTCCCCGCTGAGAGGTCCTTTTTCGAAATGCGTTGTCACCCGCACAACAGCTGGGTATTCTGCTATTCCGCTGATCTCGGTGCCCTTTCGGCCTCCTTTTATTTTGCACTTGGACTCAGAACTCTGGGCCACAAAGCCCCCTGTGGCTGTTGCCCTGTGTCCTAAGCCAGCAAGAGCAGGTTGAATGTGAGCAAAGCCACGCTGCTCTGGACTGCACGGTCCTTCAGTCTTCCCCAACACCGCCCATGTTTCCAGGGGTGTGTCGGAATTTACTGAAGGATGCAGGCACTTTCGGGGTGAGGACATCTGAGAAGGGACTCCCCCGCAACACAGGATTTTCAAACACAGGTCTGGGATAGGGTGAGCCAAGGGAGGTGCTGTGGGTGCAGAATTGAAGACCTTTGCTCTCAGATCAGCCCAGTTCTGCACTTGTAGGACCTGAGTGCCTTCTGAAACCTTACTCCCTTCGTTCTCCCCCTCAAGGAAACAGTCACTCTAGCTTATACAATGCAGGGCCCTAGCCCCAGCCCTTTTCCTATCCATAACACAAAATACATGGCATTACCAAGGAAACCGAATACATTAAGATATTATTAAGGTAATAAAAGTAACACAAAATAATTGATATCGTAATGTATGTGTTTATATTATGAATACAGTCAATAAAAAGATCTTATCATTTTGAAATATTAATGAACATGAAACTTATTTCAAATATCCACAAAAATGTTATGTAATTCAGAAAATATCTGTGATTTCTATTAGTGGCAAATGTTTAGAGTTCATCTTACTGTATTTGGGAAGAGGCTTGCATTTGCAAGAGAAGGAAATGCTAACTTGTCATTGAAGATTAGTCATAAGAAAGAGATGATATTTTTTCACCCAGGTTCACAGATCCCTTAAATTCTATTGACTCCAGTTTAGAATTCCTGTTCCAAACTCAAATCCAATGTTCTGAATATTTAGAGCGGTTGGGGGCGGAGGGGGGAGAGAGGAGGAAGGAAAAAATCATGCTTCCCCATGGTAGAGGTTTCCTGAGGACCTACTATGTGCAGGACACTTGTCAAGAAACATGATCGAAGAAAACACAAACACAAAAACAAAAAAACTCCCGACAATTTTGTACCCGGTCATATTGAGGGCTTTGCAACAGGATTTCATCTGCTCCCAGAAGGAGACCAGCTTCAATTATTTAGACTTGTGTTTGATCTAGTTTCCCTAACCTACTTTCAGTGGGCCTGGGGTTGGAAGGAGGAGAGAGATGCGAAAGATAAGATCGTCCTAGAGGGCACTTTTGTGATAATTCAAAAACACATAACCAATTCATCAAAGATTACCAAAATGCAAGATTCCTAAGCGGCAGAAAATATTTAAAGCTCTGATGGAAACGGAATTAGAAGTAGGAATTAAGTCATCTAATCCTTTCACCTGCTCTGATGCACTAAGAGAAACCCTTGGATATTTGCTGATGGCACACTTGTGCATTTTTCTTCCATTACCGAACACGTGGAGAGCGTAATTTTTCAAATTGACATTCACTTTTGAAAATGCTTTCATGTGTCAAAGTAAATCCAACAAATGTAAAGAACCCATTATTTTAAGGGAGAATAAGCTGATTCATGCCATGAGAATAATTTTCTCTTCGCAAATGTCTCCTGCATATCATCTACAAAGAGTTGCTAAAAATACACTTTTGAGGAATTAACCCAAGCTGCTTTTCTCCAACATGTAGAAATCTTCAAAACTAAAAACTTCAGTTCTAAACTTCAAAACTTCAGAACTAAAAAGGGAATTGGACCAAGGTACTGGTCACTTTGTTCTTCTTCAAGTTGAGTTGCCATTAATTTGACAAATTGGTTCACAATTCATAGACACAGGACCCAGGGTGGATGCGTTCAGCAGAATCTGGCAAGTCAGGATTATCGACTCACGAATGGGGCGCATCTTTCGTGTCTCCATCACCAGGAGGATAGGAAGATGCTGACCCTCCAGCCCTAATTCCTTCATTGACCCACCAGAGTGCGCTATGGCGCCAGGCAGTGGTGCTGGCAGAGTCCACAGAATCTGGCTCTTCCTTCTACCAGCTGGATGGTCTTGACCAATGGTAGCTTTTCCTCACTAAAGTCTCAATTTATGCATCTGTCAAGTGGAGCTAATAACCTCACTTCAAGGGCTCTCCAATAGGTATCAAATGAAATAACATATCTGGAAAGATTAATACCCTATACATTGTAAAATCAATCTACTGAGTTATCTCATTTCTTTTTCCAACTTTTTCATTTTCTTTTTTCCAACTTTTCAAATGGATGCTTTGGGTAAAAAACAAAATCTAAAAGCTTAGAAAGGACAGACATTTCTCAAGTATCATATATTTTATCTAAAGACCTCTCTCAAGCATTGTATGTTATACATCTAGAGAGCTCTATATATGTGCTTCCAAAGACGATGAAACTCATTTCAAAAGAAGTGAGACAGTAGGCTAATGGCAAAGGGTTTGTTCATCCAAGTAAGAAATGCTCACGAGTGGTTGTATGATGAAATGGTGCATTGAAACAAGCCAGTTGCAAACACATGTATCTGGCAAAGAGCTGGTGCCCGGGATAAATAACTCCTAGGGGCACCTGGGTGGGTCAGTCAGTTAAGTGTCCTACTTCATCTCAGGTCATGACGTCCCAGTTCATGGGTTTGAGCCCCGCAATGGGCTGTGTGCTGGCAGCTCAGAGCCTGGAGCCTGCTTCAGAATCAATGTCTCCCTCTGTCTCTGCCCCTCCCCCTCTCATACTCTGACTCTGTCTCTCTGTCTGTGTCTCTCTCTCTCTCTTTCTCTCTCTTTCAAAAATAAACATTAAAAAAAATTTTTTAAAGAACTCCTAGAACTCAGTAATAAGAAGACAAACACCAGATTCAAAATGGAGAAGAGATTCGAAGCGACTCGTCACCAAAGAAGATACACAAACCCAAAGTAAAAACAGAAAAACTCCAAATCATTAGTCATCAGGTACATGAAGAAATATACACGAAATGATGCTACTCACTCATCTAAATGGCTAAAATTCCAAATGACCCACAACACCAAACTCTGGCAAGAATATGAGGCCACAAAACTCTCATACATTGCAGGAAAGGACATGAGATCGTAGCATTTCCATAACTTGCGTTACAACTTGCAACCAACGTTTCTAAAGCTTGAAACAATCCACATGTCATCCGCAGAAGACTGGATAAAATGTGGGATAATCATGTAATAATAAAAAGAAACAAACTACTGATACATACAACAATAAAGATGAATCTCAAAACCATCATACTGAGTGAAAGAAGACAACAAAAAACATGCATATTCTACGATTCCATTCATATGATCGCCTGAAACTAATCTATGGTAAAAAGTAATCAGAACAGTAGTTTTTGGCAGGTGTAGGGCAGAGATTGACAGGAAAGAGGCATGAGAAAACTTTCTGAGGTTGAGGATTATGATTCACATAGATGGATGCATTTGTCAAATGGACACTGAAGATTTGTGTATATCATTGCGTCCAGAATTTACATCAAGATAAAAAAAAAACTCAGGGTACCTGGATGGCTCACGTGTTTAAGCATCCAGCTTCAGCTCAGGTCATGATCTCACAGCTCATGAGTTCAAACCCCACATCAGGCTCTGTGCTGAAAGCTCAGAGCCTGGAGTCTGCTCCAGATTTTCTCTCTCTCTCTCTCTCTCTCTCTCTCTCCCCCCCTCCCCCACTTGTGTGCACTCTCTCTTTCTCTCTTAAAAAAATAAATAAACATATAAAAAATAAAAAAACTCTAGTAGTAAGCTGTCACTAACATACGAGCAGCAAAGTATTTAACGAAAAGTATACCATCTGTAATTTATAAAATACATCAAAGAGGAGACAGATTGGCAGCTGGCTAGACACATGGATGAAGGTGACAAAGAAGGATGACAAACTGCAGTCCTGAAGTTTGGTATCAATGCTCACTGCCATTTGCTTTTCAAATTTGGCTACCTCTGCATTTGAAAATTTTCATGATAAAATTTTGGAAAAAAAAATCCCTAAAAACACATACAGCTTTGTTAGCATTTGTGAATACTCTTCTAAGAAACCCAAGGTCCTTATTTGCAGGATGTGGTATATCCTCTGCTCCTACAGGTTGAAACAAAGCCAGATACCAAAAACAATGAGGAGCAGTGCCCCTTACGTTCGAGTATAACCAACTTTATATTTGAACTGCCCTCTACCTGAATATTCTCGCTTGGAGAAGTTAAAAGTCATGGAAAGGGCACTTCACTAGAAGCCATGATAATACTTCCCTTAAATGGAAAGCTACACCTACTAGCCAGTGTGTATGATGATCAAGTATAAAGTAGAGTGAAGTTGGTTGAGCAAGACGGAGTCTTGCATCATAAGGGGGTATGACTGCTCCTATAGACTGGACCACTGGTTACTCTCTACAGTGTGTTCTGGGTCCAACAGAGAAAGGTAACAAAAACTACCACAATCTTAAATAGATGAGATAGCCCACCAGTGAGCAGAGGTGCAAGTGGGGGTGAACACTGGGCTTAGAACCCCGGTCGAGGCAAAAAGAATAAGGAATGAATACAGAGAGGTATCTCCTCTGGCCCTATCATCACTTGCAGAAATGATGTCATAGACTTGTGCTGTATTTTAGCTTTCTTTTCCAGCTTTCCCCTGGAAATTCAGCCGAGTGGTCCATAATGACGGCCAGTGGGCTGAATCCAGCAGAAGAAGGCCCAGGGGGTCTGGTTTCATTTTAAAATTTTAATTTAAATGTCTTTCACTCGAACACCACTCTCCTGTTCAAACAGGCTGCATTTCTCACATTTGTCTTACACCTGTCCAGATTTACACACTTGTATTACACACTCGTATTACCTCCATGGCTTCCGTACAAAATTGAATTTACTGTCACTTCTTTGAGAAATACTTCCTCACCTTTTCTTTTAATTTTTTTAAATGTTTTAATCATTTATTGATTTTAAGAGGGAGCATAAGCAGAGGAGGGGCAGAGAGAGAGGGGGACAGGAGATCTGACTCGGGCTCTTCGCTGACAGGCTGACAGCAGCGAGCCAGGTGTGGGGCTCGAACTCACGGACCACGAGATCATGACCTGAGCCGAAGTTGGATGCTCAACCAACTGAGCCACCCGAGCACCCCACTTCCTCACCTTTTTTCCCCTTATTTTTTTTCCTCCTTGTTTCACAGTAGCCGTTGATCCGGTTGTTGTGGACGTAAGTTTATCTTTTGTTGTTGTTCAGTTATTGGTAGGTTTAGGTATACTGTTCACATCAAGCGTTACAGAACCCACGTGTTGTGAGCATCAAGGGCAACGTAAGGACCCTTCTGCAATGTCTCCTCCTCCAGCAGCAGCTGGTGTGCTAGGTGGGTGCCATCTTGTCAGAGCAGAATAAGTATGTTGGTGATTTGAACATATGAGTCTTGGAATGTGAGGGAGCTAGGTGGGTATTTTTGCAGTTTGATAAACAGGATGACCCCCTAAAAGCAAGACATGAGATTCCTAAGTCCCTAGGCCAAGTCCTTAGCCGCCAAATATGCCCAATGCTTATATTTTCTCTTGGCTGGTGATGAATCAGTCCAATCAGAACTTCCCCTTTGGGAAATATAAATAAGTGACCAGAAAAAAAAAGGGAAGCTCTCTGGAGCTCATTTATCTTTAAAACTTCTGGGCTTTGTGTTTCTCTAAGAGGCTTGCTACATATCCCAGTCTTAGAAAAATCGGGACCAAGAGTGACTCATTGACTATTGAGACAAAGGGCCTTGCCCCTTCATTTACTAATATGCCCATGCACTAAAATGCCACCAGCAAAGATATTCTACATGTGCCTTTTCTTTGACCTTTGAACAAGATTCCATACATGCAGATGTGCATCAGTTTACTATCATGTCAATGTGTGACACTGCATCCCAAGAGCCAGACAAAGTGCCTGGCCAGTTATAGGTGTCCTTGAACTCAGCAAATGTCGATGAAAGGACCACTCTGTCAAGACCATGGCCTAGGTTCCGGGGATACCAATACTCCCATACTTTCCATTTAGGTCTCATTTAGATGTTGCCCTGGACTTTATACTTGACTTTGTAAAGCTCTCAAAGACCCTAGGGGATAAATAATTAGAATTAAGGAACAACATACTTTTATGAGAGAAGTAGTCAAGGACATGGAGATCACTCCAACCACCTGACTTTCCAGATGGCAATTACTCTTTAAAGGCAAAATATCCCACAACAGATATTTTATGATTTCAAGAAAGTTAAGTCACCGGGCTCCTGGGTGGCTCAGTCGGTTGAGCATCCGACTTTGGCTCAGGTCATGATTTCATGGTTTGTGAGTTCGAGCCCCTCGTCGGGCTCTGTGTTGACAGCTCAGAGCCTGGAACCTGCTTCAGATTCTGTGTCCACCTCTCTCTCTGCCCATACCCCATTCATGCTCTGTTTCTCTCTCAAAAAAAAAAATAAACATTAAATTTTTTCTAAAATAAGTAAATAAATAAATAAATAAAAGAAAGTTAAGTCACCAATTCTGTCAGAATGAAAACATTTGTCAGGCATAGAGAGGAATCCACATTTTTTTTTTTTTTTTTCAGTTTAGAGGGTCGTGGTGGGGAGGGGATTGGAATCTGTCACGGAAAATATTCTTCGTAAATGTTTTCCTAAAATCTAATATAATGCAAGCAGGGTGTTATCTTGCTTATTAGCAAGCCAGGAAAAGGTTGCTGCTTAACAATTCAATTCAAAATAATTAGCCTCCAAGAGGCTGTGATTTAGAAATCTTGCTCCATAACTCCCATTAACTTTAATTGAGTTTATAGCTCACGTAAGGAAAAAAAGGAAAGAATGGTACTGCCTTTTAAAATTAAATTTAAGGTGAATTCAAGAATTATAGCCTTGTTGACCCTGTTCTTCTCCTGCAATCATCCCCACAATTTGTTTATGACCATTCTCACATCATTAACTTTTATAATTTTATTTGTATTTATTTATTTATTTGCCATAGTACGTTTATCCTTCCAGGGCTCCTCGTTGGTAGACTTCTAAAATTATCTTTAAATGGCTAATTAGTTCCCAGCCGCCCAATTCCAGCCTAAGTCAGTCTTTGTCATTATCGTTACTTGGCTGTACCTTCCAGTTCTTTCTCCTCCCAGAGTCTCACCGTGGGTGCTCACACTTCCTGTTTATTTTTTTTCTCAAATGAGACCCTTGCCGCACGTTAATATGTAATTTTGAGTATAATTATCTATTGCTTCATTCTAGCTTTTCCAAAAGAGACTTGCATTTTTTTTTTTTTCACATAACATATAGGCTGCATTATGTGCCACAAAAGAAAATCTAAATTGAAATCTGGACTTTAACTCGGGGGAATTATCAAGGAAAACAATCCTGGGAAGACAAGAGGCTAGGATAAGACGGAAGCTGAACAAATGAAGGGGGTTGAGGAGAGAGAGGGTAGACCAGCACTTTCCATAATACACACGCTCTTCACCCAAATCCTGTAGTCCTCGTGGGTTCTCTACAGATGAAGTTAATAAACATGTCCCCTCGATGTTAAAACGTCCACTTCCTTAAAGCAGTAAGAAGCTTCTAGCACATGGAAAAGTACAGAAAACAAAACCTCTTCCATTGCCAGTTTATCCAATTTTAACATTTTTCCCCCATTATTACTTGCATTCATCTTCTGTTACTGTGTAACAAATTACCACAAACCGAGTGGCTAAAAACAACAGAAATGTGTTATCTCACAACTTCTATAGGTTGGAAGTCTGATGCCATGTGACTGGGCTCCCTGCTCAGGTATCTCAAGGCTGAACTCAAGGCGACGGCTAAGCTGGGTCTTCATTTAGAGAATCTAGGCAGACTAAAAATCTGTTGCCATGCTTATTCCTGTTCTTGGAATGTTCCTCATGCTTCTGAGAGTGAGGCCCCCGTTCTTACTGCCTGTCAGCCAGGGGCTGCTCTCGGCTCCAGGAGGCTTTTGCCTTCACTGCCATGTGGCTCCTCCTCTTTGAGTGACTGAAGGCACAGAGCACCTTCTTATGCCTCCTATCTCTGACTTTTTCCATCTCTGACCCCTAGACCCACATTTACAAAGGGCTCATGCAATTTACTCAGACCCACCCAGGTCATTTCCCTTTTCAAAGGCGAATCTGTGCCATTTAGGCTAATCTAATCATGGGCATGGCACTCTATCATCTTCATAGTCCTGGAGATTATGCAGAACATGAGTAGGGAAGGGTCAGCGGTCTTGGAGAACATCTTAGAATTCTGCTTACCACTCGACGCTGGCCATTTCTCATTGGGTCCTAACCTTGAGAGTTTGCCGGATGGAATCTGAAACTGGCTCCTGTACACGGAGGTCAGGGAGATACTAAAGAAAGAGGCAGAGCACTCCAGATGGTGAGATGGCAGTGAACAAGCAAAAGAACTTACTTATGAGGCTTGGGCATCGTATGACAAATAGATCTTCACACCCACCTATCAGAATATTAGACGTTTTTCTAGGAGCCTTCACTGGGTTCAGTCATGTATACCGTCCAGATGGTCTCAACAGCACCTTGCTCTGTTGAAGTTACGTCCTTGGAAATGGCTTTCACTGTGGGAGTGGTGGGCAGAAAGTACATCCCAAGGACAGAGGAGGGAGAGAGGAGCCTCCAGTTTCTTGGGTCCAACCTGCAGGTCAGCCAGTGGCTGTACCCTCTTGACGACCTCCTTCAACACTTCTGAATCAATATACTACAAATCTACAATAGCATTCTACCAAAATGGTTAAAACAGAGAAGTTCTAGATGGATACATCATAAAAAAAAAAAAATGTAAGTGGAAAAAGAAACTTCAAGAGAGTATGGACAGAACAACAGAATTTGTGTAAATTTTATAAATTTTATGAATTTTATAAAACTTGCGTGAACAATGAATGAACCAAGTTGAGGATGTTGGTAAGAGAAAAAGAGGTCGCAAGGCCTGGATGTGCTTGGTATTTAAGGGTTGCTGAATACAGTTTCCCTGTCACACTTTCCAGCACAGTGTCCAGATTTCCCAGTGGCTACTGAATCTGTGTGAGCACTGCTCTCACATCATTCTTTTCTACGACCACAACTTCTGGAAGGAAGATGCCACACTAGCTCAGAATTGGCAAGACACAGGAAGCCCAGTTATGCTGGACCCCAATTATCTTGCTCTTGGATAGAGGGCTTTTCAGCAAAGCCTTCCATTGATATGCTTTTTATTCCATTTCATTTTTATTTAGCAGTCTAAATGGGTCGAGGTTGATGCTATCTTTTTCAGATAGATCTCATCCATTTTCCTCCTGGATTTTTTATCACCTCCTTATTAGAAGCAGAAGATTCAGTCTCTTAAGAACCTCATCCCCTCATCATGACTCATTCAGAGGAGAGCTTGCTTCTCTCAGTACTTACTGTGTTTTATTCAGGAGATAGTTTTGAGCCCCTACCTCCGCCAAACTACCAACCATTCTTTTTTTTTTTTTTCCTTATTCTGTTCTTTTTTTTATACTATTAGTTAATTGGTACTTTTACCCTTGTCCCAGACAATTCAAGAGCATTAGAACATTTTATTTTTATTTTTTAAGTGTATTTATTTTGAGAGAGAGAAAGAGACAGCCAGCAAGGGAAGGGCAGAGAGAGAGAGGGAGAGAGAGGATCCCAAACAGGCTCCATCCTGGGAGCACAGGGCCGGAGGCAGGGTTCAAACTCACCAACTGTGAGATTATGACCTGAGGCCAAGTCAAGAGTCTGACACTTAATCCACTGAAACACCCAGGTGCCCCAGAGCATTAGAACATTTAAATGTTAATTAGACCATTCTTCCTTATATAGAGTCAATTGTCATCTGTTCAAATTCTCCATATTTAAAACCCAAAAGATGTTACTATTATTGTTTACAAAGTCAATATTCATGTACACTTATTGCCTTATTAGCATTTTCCTTGCTCTTCACTTCGTGGGTAATTTTGATCTTTGTATATGAAAAAGAAGAGAAAAAAAAGTCTTCGTGTTTGCCCTCACATTTCAATGGTAATTAGGCTGAAAATAGACCAAATTTCATTTTCCTTCAGAAATTAAAGACATTGTTTTATTGTCTTTTAGCAGTCACTGCTGCATATTAGAGATCTAACGGTAATCTGATTTTTCTCTTTTCTTCTAAGGACGATTTTAGGATTTTCCCTTTTTACTTAGAGGTCTATGATGTGTCTAGATTTATCCACCATTCTTTAAGGGCTTGAGAATTCTACATTTTACATTTATTTGTGGAGCATAAGTGAAATCTAAGTAAATAAATATAGTATGTTAGACAGTATTAGTGCTGGGGAAAAATAGAAATAAGGAATACAATATGGATATTGGGTGATGGAAAACCGTATCGTTCTTTACTATTGCACCATTTTTACTGAAAAGAAAATATTTGTTTTTCCCTCTGCTCTTATTTTTGAATTTGAACCTAGTCTCCATGTCTCACACTAATTCCACAAACATTTATGGAGTTTTCACTGTACCATGTAATAAGGAATACAATAGTGAATAGATATACAGCCCCCCCCCCCCCACCTCAGAGCCTCAAATTTTGAAGGGAATGATGGCATTAAGCAGGCACTTCCAAGTGCCATACGTGGACATTCACAAAGAGATAGTTGCATGAAAGGGAGATGTGGATTCTGAAGGCATTCTTGCTGCTGTCCCTTGTTATCCTTTTTTCCTTGGCCATGAAAATGGCCTTGTCTTCAGGTTCAGCCTTCTTGTAACACATACTCTAAGCATCCTGGTGTCCGAGCTACATATGGTCTGAAATTCACTGAATTTTTGGTGTCCCCCTTGTTGGTGGTCCCATAGTAGAGACTCAATAGAGTGGAGCATCGCATTGCTTATGGTTTCCAAAGACAATAACTCTAGCCTCCTTTTACCTAATTATCATTTCTGGACTGCCATATTTGGTCAGTTGAATTAAAATAATAACCATCTCACTATCACTGGCATGCTCTTGCAATGAAAGGAAAAGTAAAATTTAACAATGCTCACTAAATGCTGCTGGTTACTGAAACGTAGAGCAATTCTGGGAGCCAGCCATGTGGCCAGGAAAATCTGAACCCTTTCGTATTTCCCTTACCTTGCTCAGATTAGTCATGAAGCCACCTAGTACCGCAGAAGCTTTGGATCATCATTTTGCATCTGAAGTATGGCACACAACTGCGCACTCATTTGCTATAACTTAAATTATTCACTATTACTCCTGGGTGCCTAGATGGGCAACTAGCATAGTGCAGGCACTTAATAAATTGATCCCATTAATTAATAAGTGAAATCACATAGTTTTCAATGGTTTATGTGATTTCATATTTTTAAAGGGAAGACAAGTATCATTAAATATTTTTCCACCAAATAAATAATAGAAACATTATGTTTTCTAAATAGGAGAGAAGGCACTGTACATGTATTATATAAACAATATAGTATCTGTATGTATAATACATTGCCTGACATTTAATAGGTCTTCATTAAATATTAGCTTTCTCTTTTTTTCCTAATTGGAAGTATTTAATGTGTCAAAAACGTAAGTTCTCTCGCTTTACATTTTACTCCATTTTCGTTTAATTACAATGATTTCTTTTCCTCTATGGATTATAGTTTTCCTATTTTCTTTTCTTTTTAAGTCCCTGATATGCTTTCCAAAGCAAAGTCATCAAACTGTAATAACCCATTTGCAAATGGGGTAATTAACTTGGTTTATGATTTCAGAATGATTTCTGGTATTCATGTCAATTTGCTTGTCTTCTTCAAATTGAATTCGGTTTTTATTCACGAAATGGCTATACAGAGGATTAGATTTAAGTTCCAGTTCCTAGTAGTGGTAGAGGGAGCCAAAACAGCTATGATTAAAGAACAGAGTAAAATTAAAAATGCACACTTTTGTGATTGAAGAGTGTTGTGTGGTTATTGGTAACTTCCACTTAACAATTAGGAAATAAATCATTGTATTCAAGTACACTCAGCAGGAATATCTGATCTGAAACCGAGAATTTTTTACATTGTGTGAAAAATATCACGGCATTTATGGGAAATCTTGTTTTTCTGTGCATTCATACAACTGATGAACCTCATAAGCAGTGGTAATAACTATCAAATTGGAAGAAACATACTTCTTGATTACAATGTGGTTCCTCTGTGACATTTATTTCAAGATATCAGTATCATTCATGTTCTTTTCTTTAGATGTTTAGCATTTCCATTTTAAGATCCTATTCAGCCACTAATACTCCATTATGAAGAATCCTATTGGCTAAAATTGGTATTTATATAGGCAACAAGCTTAGCAGCATATTTTCTAAGTGATGATCAAATTTAGTCTGTTTGAATGATACCCTTTGATGGCTCCATTCTGCCTCCTTTTGCTAAGGATTCTTCCTATTATGCATGATTACATCAGCAAGCAAATGCAAACACATTTCCAAGTCTCTGAATGAGTGTACTTATTAATGAGATTGCTGCCATGTTCCTTCTCACAAACCTAGGCATTTTTATTGTCATGCACCTTAACTGGCTATCCTACGTGTCGCCTCTCAATGTGGCACACCTTTCACTTGTAAAGAAATCATTCGTTATCTGATATAAAAAGCAGTGGCCCACTCTCAGTGCTATATTTCAATAACACCGAATCGATCGCTTAAAATAAACTCCTGCCTGTTACCAGAATGTGATTGGAGAGAGGAAGACAAAAAGAAGAAAAGACAACAACAAAAGGGCTAACGAGGCACCCTTATCCATTGTCCATAGCGTAACTACCCCTGGCATCCATCACAGCGTGGGGGAAGAGTGATTTGAGATACATCTCATTTGTGATTTTCTACAAGGTTGGAGGTGATAAGAGGAAATCTGTGGGCGGGAAAACCCCAGAGAAATAACGAGAAAGTTTTCACTTTAAAAAAACAAAAAAAACCAGAAGTGAAATTCAGCTCTGCTGACTTAATAATCAGCTACTAATCATCTAGTCACGATTTTAGCAGGTTGAAACTAAAGCATTGTAGGTCATTCACGTGGTAGATATTTTCTAACCACTGTATCTAGGGATCGCATGAAAACACTAGAGATAAAATTATGAATAACCATCACCACCATAATAATAATAATAAAAACAACTTGATATCACATATTAGACCCTTCATAATTGTCTGCCACATCGTTTCCTTGCCTCTCAAAACCTCCCAAACACCTAGACTTAACTGCATCTTGCAAAAGAGGGAACCGAGTTTTAGCTGTATGATCCTAACTGTTCCTTACTTTGCTCATCTGTGAAAGGTGAATAGTGATATTGTCGAATTCATAGTTCTGTGCCAGTGATTAAACAAATAACGAAAGTACTTAGAACGGTGCTCAGCATACAGCAGGCACTATATTAGGGTTTAAGTGTTATGATGCTATCATATGAAGTGAACAGGTTATGGTACCATGCTCAAAATATAAACATAATTTGTTTTCCACATTCATAGCAGGAAACTTATGTTCAAAATTGTTCATATTAGTAATCTCCAGATGGGGAGGTGAGGATAGACTACAAGTTATAGCCAATTTCTTCTTAATGTTTTCTATATTCTCCAAGTTTCATAAAATTAACATGAGCTTTTTGACTATTAAAGATGGAAATTTTTAATAAAATAAACTGAAAATGACAGTAATTTACTTTTTCCCTTGAATCTGGAAATAAAGTTTAAAGTCCCTTTAAAAGAATATTTTGAGGCGGGGAGGCACCTGTGTGGCTCAGTTGCTTGAGCGTCCGACTTCGGCTCAGGTCATGATCTCACGGTTCGTGAGTTCGAGCCCCGCATCAGGCTCTGTGCTAACAGCTGGGAGCCTGGAAGCTGCTTCGGATTCTGTGTCTCCCTCTCTCTCTGCCCCTTCCCTGCTCACTCTCTGTCTCTCTGTCTCTCTGTCTCTCTCTCTATCTCTCTCAAAAAAAAAAAAAAAAAAAAAAACATTCCTAAACATGAAGCAGTTTCATAACAAGTTTCTTCAAATCACCTACTCTCCCATTTGCCTGAGTTTATTTTTCTAACATAATACGTGGAATGGTGTTTTCCACATTATCAGATATATTGTTGAATGAAATAGCATGCATCTCCAAAATAAAAGTTTTCCTTATGAAGTTAATTTGGAAAATAAATATATGTTCTTTATTACAACTCATTTCCCCTTAGGTAATGCAAAGATGAAGAAAGTTTTATTATTTCATGCCTACAAGATTAATATCTCGGCAATGACGGATGTTCCAAGAATGACTGTAATAAACCAAAATGAAAAAGCGGGGCCGATAGCATCTTTCGTTCACCTCTGAAGTACATGCCAAGCCAAGATGAGTTCATATCCAAGGTATCTTCTCTACTGAACACAGTGGCACACTCAAGAGACAAAGTGAACCTAAATTCAATAAACACGTATTAACTGTCTGGCCAGATGTAAGAATCAACTTTCTCAAACCATCTCACACTCCAAGGTGCTGTGTCAGACCCGGTGTGGAATTTGACGACCGAGATTCGTCTTCCACGAAACCAATAATCACTTTGGGGAATTGGGACCCAAACATGTAACAGACCCAGCAATGAAAAGCAGTAAGTATGTGGTCACTTTCCACGCAAAGGAAATGGCTTTAGAAATTCATAAAAGTAGCCTGGTAATCTATCCAATACTAGATCAATTCCATGGCATCAGGTGTAACTTTTGGGCCGTATGTTATTCTTTAGTATGTGTTGTGCATATCTGGCTATTATAGTCTCCCATACTCCTTCAAGAATTAGGATACCATTCTTATGTAAAATATGTGATGTGTGGCCAAAGTAATTGTGTTGAAAGCTAGTAGATGATCGCTTACTTGAATTACTTTCTCTTTTGTAATGCGACTCAACACTTAGTTTATAGATTAATTTTGGGGACATTGGTTCAATTCTCTCCACCCAAAAAGCAGGGCCGTATAAATTTTTCATATGCAATATTTTATTGGAGTTGGCAGTACATAATCTGGGCAGACAGTTTAGAACGTTTTTATTTGGCAATGTTTTCCAAATTTATAATAATATAGCATAGTTTGATGAGGAATTTAGAATGCGGGGCGCACGCACATCCACCCACAGTCATTCATTGAGTTCACACACCAGCTGTGTGGGATGGGTATTCTCTTATAGCCTCCAGTTTACAAATGACGAAAAGGTGGTTCTGGGAGGGGACTGGGCTTCCTCATGCTCACAGATTGGGGCACAAACTCAACTGTTAGGAGTGCAGTCATGATCATTGGGTAAGCAACTGAAAGTTCACATTTACTGGCATCATTAGGAATTTAACTTAACATTTTTTTTTAATGTTTTATTCATCTTTTAAGAGACGGTGAGAGAAATAGAGCACGAGCAGGGGAGGGGCAGAGAGAGAGGGAGACACAGAATCTGAAGCAGGCTCCAGGCTCCGAGCTGTCGGCACGCAGCCCCACGTGGGGCTTGAACTCATGAACCACAAAAGCGTGACCTGAGCTGAAGTCGGATGCTTAACCGACGGAGCCACCCAGGCTCCCTAAGGAATTTAGCTTCTTAAAGAAAAAAAAATATATGTATGTCTCCAATTGCCCTAAATGTGTTTCGAAGCACAGGCTGTAATGGCAAAACTGCTAAGTGCTGACACACCATTGGTTTACAACTTTCCAGGTTTTTCCTCAACCTGACCCTGTGTCGACTCCTAAGCAAGAAATTCTGTAAATACAATGTCAGACCTTGGATTCTACAAATATGATTATTTGGAAAGCACTAGAAAACTTCAGGAGCTAAGGAAATCCCTCAGTCAGGATGGTATACTTCATCTACCCTTTAATGAGAGAAGTTTTTGGCAAATAATGCTATAACACTGAGGCTCAGCTGTTGATAATCTTAAAATAAGTCACATATCACAAAGGTTCTTCCATCATTATAAATAGTAAACATCTGAGTATTGACCCTGATTATGACCAATACGTCAGTGCCTTATTCACAGTGCTCTTAGAGTCTCGATGATGTGTTTTGTTTTTCTTTAATGTTTATTTATTTTTGAGAGAGAGAGAGAGAGAGAGAGAGACAGAGTGTGAGCAGGGAGGGGCAGAATGAGAGGGAAACACAGAATCTGAAGCAGGCTTCAGGCTCTGAGCTGTCCGCACAGAGCCCGACGCAGGGCTCAAACTCATGAACTGTGAGATCATGACCTGAGCTAGGTTGGATGCTTCACCGACTGAGCCTCCCCCGCCCAGCTGCCCCCTATGATGTGTTTTAATGTGCCCTTACATGCTTCAGCATCAGCAGAATTACTGCTATCACTCTAGAGTCCATTACATGCGCCATATTGTTTCGACGTTGGGGCCTTGACATAAGCTACACCCCTCCCCGCACATTCTTTCCCCTATTGTGATTAATAAACTCCTTCCCCTTAAAACTCCAGTTCAGACATGTCTTCCTCAGAACAAACCCTCACCATTGTTGCCTGGACTACTGCTGCCCCTCTATGCAGCCCTCTACTTTCTTCGTTATTCACACGACATCCACCCATTCAGGATTTACCTACATGTTTTCTCCATGCCAGTTCCTGCCCTAAACACAGACGATACAATAGAGAACAAAGCAGAGAATGTTGTCCTCATAAAACTCAATCGTGTAGTGGAAGAAGATATCAAATATATAAGAAAAATAATAAATCAGTTCCTTAAAATTGTGACAATCATTAAAAGGGAAATGAAGGGTGATGATGTGATCTGTGGCAGAAAACAGTGGATGAGGGATTATCTGAATGGTGTTATTAGGAAAAACTATTCAAGAATCAATTTGAACTATGAGATGTGAAGGATGAGATCCAGCCAGACATTTGAAAACCTGGGCCAGGAGCAGTCCATTTAGAGCGACCAACAGGCACAAGAGCCTCAGATACGAATGAACTTGGCACCGGCTGAGGATGCAGAGAGCCCTAGGTTTTCAGGTATAGGGTCAGACCTGTCCCTGGGACACTGAGCAGAGCACTGAGTTCCCTAAGCCTCATCTCCTCATCTGTGAAATAAGAGTAATTCATTCTTAATCCACAAATTGGTTAAGGGGATTAAAGGAGATAATCCAAGTAAGGAACATAGCTCTTTTTGCAACAGATTGCAAACATTCTGTGAATACTGGTTATTGGTAATATTTAACACAGAAAGTGCCTCGTGAATATTAGCTATTACATTAACCAACAAAGTACCTGTCTTGTTTATTTGTGATATACCAGTCACCTGTATGGGCAGAGGCTTCATGGCATTCTAATCCTGGTATCAGACAGAGCTGCTCTGAATCTCAGCTCAACCAGTACTGCTGTGGACTCACTCCTTAACTTTGTAAGCACTAGTGTCCTCATAGCTAAGTGGGATTATTAATGGCACCCACCTCACATGGTGACTATGAATATCAAAAGAGAGAAAGTCAGAAAAGAACTTCATATAGACCTTGTACCTAAGAAGCAATCACAGGGGCACCTAGGTGGCTCAGTAAGTTAAGGGTTCGACTTTGGCTCGGGTCATGATCTCATGGTTTGTGGGTTCGAGCCCCGCATTGGGCCGTGTGCTGACGGCTCAGAGTCTGGAGCCTGCTTAGGATTCTGTCTCTCCCGATCTCTCTGTTCCGCCCTTGTGCACACTCTGTCTCTCTCAAAACTAAATAAACATTAAAAAAAATTTTTTTAAAGAAGCAATTGCAAAATGATTATTATTAAAATGACACCTCCATTTACTCCGTTTCTGCTAAGGATCAGACCCTATGCCAAGTCTTTTTGTACATTATTTCCTTGAAGTCCCAAAGCAACTTGATGCATTAAAGACTGTCATTATTCTCATTTCATAGTTGAGAAAGCAAAACTCTTTAGTGACTTGTCCAGAGTCACAGTTACTAAGTAGAGGATGGAGCCTGAGGTCAAGCTCCCAAGGTCTAGCACACCAGAACCTAGCTTCTTACACACCCAACCGACCCTACATAAAGCATTTAATAGACTACAGTAAAATAGGCTGTCTGCCCCTCAGCACATTCATGAGAGATCTGTTCTAGGCACCCAAGGCCTCATGCTCAGGGAAGGGTCAGTAATCCAGAGAAAGGACTTCTGAGTGAGAGGTTAGAACTTGCATCTGATGCTCTAGGGCTCTGCAGAGATTGAAAATGAGGCAGAGAACGGCTCCGAGCTACACAACCAACAAACTAGACATCAAGGGAGAAAAAGGCAAGGACTCAGTGTCTCCAAAACAAAGAAATCTGGGTCCAAAGAAAGAAAAGCTGCAAGGTCACTTATGTGAATCCCATGTCACTTCTCCAAACACATTAATTAGATGATCTCTCCCCTCAAGGAAACTCTCTCTGAACTAACGTACCATGGAACAGGTCATTTTTATAAAAATCAAAATAATATGTAGGGCATCTATACGTAAAACATCAACAAGAGAAGTTTTGGAGGATTACAGTATTTTGATTACAGATTTAAAGGTTGTTATTTATATATTTATATGTATATAAATATATAATATTTAATAATATAAAAATATATATATATTTATATATCTTCAAGCTAAAGGAATAGGAGACAGAAACATGCTTGCAATTTTGAGTTTTTCTTAATAAATGCTAATCAAATCTTATTTGTTAGATATTAAATGGAGATAAGCTTATTATCACAGACATCAAAAATATAAATCGTACAAATCCCTCTTTGCTGTTTTCCTTGAGCCTTATATTCCATTCTGAATTGCATATTGACAATCGGAAGACCAGCTCCTATTTATTCACAAACTGGCATTTTCTTTCATCAAATTTCAAACTTGTGTCACCATCGCACTGTGTAAGAAGCCCTGAGAATACTCCCTTTGTTAATTTCTAAAGGCAAGACTAAGTTTCCCCGTACTATCTGGCACCAGCTGAGTCACCTCCAAGTACCTTCACGCAGTTGATTCCAGAGCCTTCTATTCATAAAAGCCGCCAAAGACATCAAGCAGCTATACCCTGGGAGGTTGCCATGGCAACGTGTGAGCATGACCCCACAGAAGCAGATGCAAGTTTGGTCACATCCGCACAGTCAACCAAAAGGCATCACATAGCACCCAGCTGCCAGAGTATAGAGCCAACGTGTAAGCTTGGAAGAAACATCAGAGGTGAGCAAAACACATACCTCACCAACTGTGGGTTTCGGTAGCCTGGGATTATCGTGAATCTCCTTTTTAGTTTGCCTCAGTATCCGATTATTTCAATAGCCACATATTGGCAATTTCCATATATAACTAATATATCCCCTTATACATAAGATATGTCCTATCTTTCTTTCTCCACTCCCACCACCTTGAACCAAACCATTGTGATCTTTCACCCAGATACGATAGTCTCTGGTCATTTACCTTTTATATCCTACAATACTCTGTGCTCCTCACACAGCTCCAAGGATGAGCTTTTTCATCCAGATGTTGATTTCAAAGCCCCACTCTCCACTAAAGGAATCAAGCTTGGGCAAGGAAAACAAGGTGAGCCTGGGGCATTTGTGCCAAAAATTAAGCAAGTGCTCAAAATCTGATGGGGACGTGTTGAAAGGCGAAGGAGCTAGTTTGTTTGAAAGAGCTCTCACTGACCAATTATGGGACAATTTGAGTTTCAAAATGAATAACAGCACCAATTGTAAACCATTGATAAAGCCAGAATCCATGAGTTCACACTGAGAATAAATGAGCAAAGACATAAGTAAACATTTCTTAAAAGGACGAAACAAGAAGAACGGATACTAATGTAAAAGGTATAAAAGAACTATGAAAAACAACCGTCATCATAAGAATTGATTCAGGTAACAATTGTCATCAATGATAAATATTACTAAGTATAATAGAAAACAGAATATTTACAGATTCTTGAAAGCGTTTCCCAGGAAAGAGAAAAATAACTTTCCAGTGGAGAAATCTAGCAGATACCACCTTAACCAAACAGTAAAAGTTAGCATCACCAATTAATAAGGCAAAGTGTGATCATAGACCTGCTGATGTGCTGTAATGAGAAGGTCATAATTTCTATATTATTCCTGTGAAAGAACATCACTTCTGTGGGATTCCTGCCAAGAGTGCATTACCTGAATCTAACCAGGCCACAGTATCAGACAATTGAAGGGACTCTCAACTGCCGGTACTTTTCAAGACATCAATGTCCTGAGGACAAAGACTGAGACATCCGTTCCAGACCAAGAGAGACTAAGGATACATGGCAACTAAATGCAGCATGTGACCCCGGAAGCAACCCTGAATCCGAAAGTACAACTGATTGCTGTAAAGAGCATTAGAGAGACAGTTGGAGAAATCTAAATGTGCTCTGTGCATTAGGTATTAGTAGTGTGTTAACGTTACGTTTACTGAATTTGGTGATTGCATTTGATTGTCTAAGAGACAGTTTTTCTTTGGAGATACTGAACTACCTAGTGCTAAAACGTTACGTAGTTTATGACTTAACATCCAGATGATTCAGTTGTTATGGCAATAATAAAATTTATACAAAGAAAGAAAGAGAGAACAAATATGGAAAATCGCAAATCTAGGTCAAGAGTATAGAGAAATTCATTGTGCCATTCTTGCAAATTTTTTTCCTGACTTTCTTTCGAAATAAAAAGTCAAATATTTGAAAACCAGTCTTGTTAAAACGTAAATATTTCTGGTTGCTTCTCTTCAACTCCTTCAATGGCTTTCCATTTCTATTTAAAGCAAATTAATTTCCTACAAGGTTCTGACTACCACTCCAGCCTCATCCAACAGAAAATCTTGGGATCACACTGGGTTTCTTTGATTTTCAAGAAAATGTTAAGGTCTTCCGTCCCTCACAGATGCTCTTTTCTATATTAGCAGAACCATATCCAGTTTTGACCAACAGAGTCCCTTTCCTATTTCCTTGGTACTTAGTGCTTCACCTATCTCCTTAGCACCACAGCGCTTCCAAAATTGACAATGAGTCTACTCAATCCTCTCTTTACTGGTGTATCATCAAGCCCATTTGAAATCGTCTTTATGCTCAGAAAGATCAGGAACCATGACCACATTGTTCTCTTCCTTATTCCTACCCCAGCGCCTTCCACAGAGCAGGACCATCTGAAAGAGAGGGTTTATTTAGATATCTGGTTGCCAACTGTTGGCACAGGAGTGGGCAAGGTGAGTATGTCTGGACTCCCAGTCATTCCTTTCTATTCCATCTGTAAGAGCTCCGTAATTGCAACAGGGTTTCTCTTTCCAGCCATTCCTCTCTGGACCCTTAGGCTAATGGTCCCCAGAAGGTTATTCAGAGAGTTTCCTGCTCTGCCTTCTAGGTCATCTTGAGAAATACAGTTCTAATGAGGTCAACCTTTAATGCTTGAGTTCTCTACATGACAAAGTGATTTTGCAACCTCTGACATTTGAAACTAACCCATCCTGGGATGGTTGATTCCATCCTTGAACAGCTTTAAGCGTTAGAAAGTTCTTTTCTCTTGGTTCCCTTCCACTTGTCCTTACACTAACCACATTGCTTGGCCCACTCAGAATGAGTGAATCCTTCTTTTATGTGATAACATTTCCCATATTTGTGGGTTGTTCTTCTTTGGGAGGGTTCTTTTCTCTGAGCTTTTCCCCTTCAGTGTTTTCTCCTATAGTCTAATGAAAAGCATATCTCTTTTCTTTTGGGGTAAATTAAGTGCATGTTTCTTCTATATTGGAATATTTTCTCAGATGTTTAAATGGGAAAAAATATTTTTTCTCTGTGGCCCTGCTTTAAATTAAAGTAAATATGAAAAGAATGTGATATTTGATCCTTCTCTTTTAAGTTAGTCAAATAAATATGCTTTCTACCAAAAAAGCTGAGACTATATTCCCTCTCTGAGCTATTTTATGAAGGTTTACTTCAGCTACATTCTCTCTCAAGTTAAATTTTCTCTTACTGTGATTTAGTGTATAGAAAGTAAATAGGGGCGCCTGGGTGGCGCAGTCGGTTAAGCGTCCGACTTCAGCCAGGTCACGATCTCGCGGTCCGTGAGTTCGAGCCCCGCGTCGGGCTCTGGGCTGATGGCTCAGAGCCTGGAGCCTGTTTCCGATTCTGTGTCTCCCTCTCTCTCTGCCCCTCCCCCGTTCATGCTCTGTCTCTCTCTGTCCCAAAAATAAATAAACGTTGAAAAAAAAAAAAAAAGAAAGAAAGTAAATAATTGTCCACATCTACAAGAAAGACACTAATATTTTGACAACTTCCTTTACATCAGCATTGCATTAAAATGTCATTTCCTCCTTCCTATCATACCTATCATGTAGGTATGAGTGTTCCCTTTTTCAGATTAATAAATATAGGGATTAAATAATTTTTTTCCTGGGCACACAGCTGATAAGTACCAGAGCTGTGACTTTTACCTTCATTTTATAACAAGTTGATTTGAATGAAATAAAAAGAGGAATTTGTAAAAATACATTGTAAATAAATTAGCCAGATGCCAGTACTAAAAATTGCAAAATAGGATGGATAAGTTACAAACAACTAAAACAGATTACTAAGTGTAATATAGAAAAGAAGATCTAGAAATGATGTTTGATCACAAGTGAAATTTTGGCACATACTTTTCTAGTGATTGAGGGAGAATTGATGGTGGGTAGGATATGAGGAATGGAGGTAATATAATATTTTAGGTGGTAATAAAACATTAAAATGAAAGACAGCATCTAATTCTTTTGGCAAGTCAGATTCTTATTACAATAGTGTGTCTAATATTGGTCATCAGCCTCCAAAAGATTCTAGAACAACTGGAGAGAGTCCAAGGAATATAAACAAAAGTAGTGAAATTGACCAAAAAAAATCTGGTATAATAAGGCACTAAAATTACTTGCTAAATGAATACACAAATTAATGAATAAAATTGGCTATTTAACTGGAACGAAAAATACTAAAGAGTGACCTGATTACAATCTTCAAGAATCGAATGGAGTTGTTCTTTGCATCTGTGGGTATTTTAAGAGGTCCTAATAAAGGAACTTGTCATTAGATTAAGAATAAATTCTTTATCATCAGAGGAATGCAATAGTGAAATAGATCGTCATATAAGTGGGGGTATTCATAAAGGTTAAGAAAAGAATAGAGAATCAATTCTTATAAATGATTTGGGCTTTTGGAGTCAGAATGCATAGGTTTAGACTACAAGTCCTATTGTGACCCTCTCCACCTCTATAATTCTTTAATTCCTGGTACAACAGCTAAGCCTGACTTAGAATCACAAGGCTGGAAAGAATCTTAAAGGAGCATCTATCTACCAGGAAGTTCTCAGTTCTTTCCATCTTAATGATTTTGTATTGGTCTGTTTATTTTTTCACTCCTGTTCTCTCTTTCTCTTTTTTAGAAGCGGACCAACATTATTACCATTATTATTATTATTATTATTGCTTAGTTACTAAAGCTAAAAAGGACTAAAATGAGAAGAAAGTAAAAAATGCCACAGAGTGTGAAAAAAAGTGTCCAAGCTTAGTCTAAAAGGGAGGAGGAACATAAACCCAAGAAGAGAGAAAGGCGGGCATACTATAAATTGTTCTCCCTTCTTTCCCTCTCATCACTTTTTGGAGCATATCTACCTGTCCTTGAAACCACCTCACTCAATGATATGGTAATTTAATACACTCACAGTCTTTAAAATACATCCCTCCGTCACTAAATATTTCTACAGAAATCCCATGGAATATATTCCTAATTTCAAGAATTACTGCCAGCAACAGAAATCACTGATGTTAATATTAATATCAATATCAATTATATTAATATCAATGATATTAACAAATAGTTTCTGTGTTAGTCAAGGGCTTCCGAAAAGCAGAGGTCAAGATTGAATGCCGCGTGCGAGAAAATTTTAGGGACGACACCTCCTCAAGAAAATGGGAAGAAAATTAGGAGAGGTTGGGAAGGCCATCCGATTACAATGCATTTTGGATCCCGAATGAAGAAGAAAAGCGAGAAAGGCAGCGGGCATGGAAGCCCTTGGAACTGCAGTGCAGTTTTAAGGAAACTTCACCAAGGCTGTTGAGGAGTCCTTGAGCCAATGTCACCTGCGAGAGGGAACCATCTCCCCCCCATCTCCCAGGAGTGGTCCTGCCTTGGCACCCCCTGCCACGTTCAGTCACTGGCACTAACACAGCAAGGGACTTCAGAGCCACCCGCCGTGGACCCAGATCTTTTTTCACTTCTGAGGCTGAGGTCTGAGAGGCACAATCCCACGTCCACCAAGAACACAATGTCTTGTGCCCTGACTCCATGCCACTCACTGTGTGAAGTACTCTGCAAGCTCGTTGGATCTTCACGTGACTTGTTCAGAATCAACAGGGACTAAATAAATGGCAAAGAACGGATGCTAATCCACATCTGACTCACCAGCCTATTCGCTTAAACCCCGCTCTCTACCTCCCCCTGGACTATTCTACCTCTCTTTATGCCATACTGCCCTGATTACACTTTTAAAACATCCAAAGTGAGTATGCTAAACCATAATTTAGAGCTATTTCTGTTTGCTTGTCATTGTGATACAGAGGGAGAGAACAGTTCAGTCTAACCCTTCCAATGCTTCAAAAGCATCTGTTCTCTCTGATGAACACCACAAATTCGCTTAATTGGTTTGCACAGAATTTGTGACCTTATGCCTGTATTACCTGTAGTTCTGTATTCAGTACCCCTTTTTTTTTTCTTGTCTTTTTTTTTTTTTTTTTTTTTACTTTACCAAAGACACGGTCTTTTATTGCCACCCACCTCTACATTCCCAGATCATTACACTCTCCCATCGTCCCTTCTGTCACCACCAGTTTCTGCTGCCCAGCCAGGCCTCCAGCAAAGGGAGACACCAGTCGGGCCCAGTCTTGTATCTGGGCACAGAGTCTGAGGCCCCTCCTTCCTTAGCAACAGACACAGAAGTCTGATCACAGGCCCCGAGGCCTGGGTGCAGGCTCCTCCAAGGTTAACACAGCCCAGAGAGGAGGAGAGAAAAGAGTTCAGGCTGCTAGGGTGTTTGTGGCGGGGTTTCTTCCCTCTTATCTGTATTAACATGTGACTCTGCTTCCGTTTTTCCTCTACGGTGAACTCGGTGTGTTCCCGGAAAAGTTCCAGGAGAGGAGCTGCTCGGTGGAAGGGAGAGTGGCCAGAGCAGAAGGCACCGCAACCACAGCAGAAAAGCCCAGCAGAATGTCCATGCTCTCCCTTCTTCATTCTCTAGCTTCTCTTTCTTTCTTTTTCTACCAGGGAACTCCTCAGGGGCCAAAGGCTATGACCTTAGAGACGCAGCCCTGTGAGCAGAGCTTTTGGAACATTTAGAAAGTCCCATTTTCTGTGTCATCCCCATTACGCTGTAAGCAGGCGTGAATTTCAGAGCCGTTGGAATGAGGGGATGATCCTTAGAGAAACTGAGAGCTCTTTATTCATTTTGTAATACATCCAACTGGAATGGACAACATGAGTGATGTGGGTTGCTCATCTCAGAAGGTAGATGTGAATTTTAAGGTGTATTTCTTTTTTTTTTAATTTTTAAAAAATATTTATGTATTTTTGAGAGCCAAAGAGTCAGAGTATGAGTAGGGGAGGGGCAGAGAGAGAAGGAGACACAGAATTCGAAGCAGGCTCCAGGCTCCGAGCTGTCAGCACAGAGCCCGACGCGGGGCTCAAACCCACAAACCATGAGATCATGACCTGAGCCGAAACTGGAAGCTTAACCGACTGAGCCACTCAGGTGACCCTCTTTTTTTTAAAACCTGTATTTTCAACATGTAGGGAATTTGGGAGTGGGCAGGAAGGGGATGTTTCAATAATAGACTAATTGCCATGTCAGATCCCCTTGACTGAGCAACTGTGTTAACATTTTTATGCTTTGTCCTTTGAAATATGCTTTTTGCTGAATTAGGCTTTTGGACATCCTCAGGTTTTGCTGTGAAAATTTCAGGAATAGACACCTGTTGTTCCTCTGCCTTCCCTTCTGAGGCCTTTCGACCATATATGTCATCCAATAGTTCCCAGGTGAACGTCAGAATATCCTAGAGAGCATCTTGGAAACGTAGAGACTTGATCTCACTCCCAAAGGTTCTGATCCAGAAGAGTTGGAGTGGGGTCCTGGAATCTGTATTTTTAACTAAGAACTGAGCGATTCTCCTCTAGCTGGTCCTCGGGTGAGCATTTGAGAACGGCCTCCAAGAAGAACATGCAAGCATCATGTGGTCAGAAGTCACCCATCTGAAAGTAATAGTGATACCCCATCTAGATGTCAGAATCCACCCTCCTAGACACAGTGCTTGGCTCGGGGACAGGCATGTGACCTAAGCTGGGCTGATCAGTCTTTCCTGACAGTTTCACCAGACCTATTGAGAAAGAGGCACTCTCAACAAACATATTTGCATTATGTGGAAATAAAGCTTTCCTTAGAATACAGCCAACATAGAAGGAAGCTAGACTCCCAGAAGGCAAAAGATAGACTCCCAATGACATCGGCTGGACTCCTGGATCCCATTTGGACTTCTCGGTTACTCGAGCCCAGAGATTCCCTGGTGGGTTTGAGCTAGATTGAATTATATTTATGCTCTTCCATACTGAGAGATGTTCATCCAAGGGGCGGACACAGAGGCGGCCGAGTCATCATACAAAGACCTAAGCCACTCTTGGGAAAATAAAGAAAGCGAAACATCTTGCAAAAAGCAAGCCAACATTAAGAATTTTACAGAACATAATAGAAGCAGAACCTCCGAAAACAAATTAAGTTTGAGCTTGTTCATAGGCACAGACTAAGACTTATATACACAGAGCTGTAAGTACCCTGAGAGCAGAAAACATCTCAGCCATGGGACAGGGACACATGGAGCACACACGGGATCAGCAGATCTAGAAATTAATTCCAGAACAGAACAAAGAGACTTTTCTTGACCATACCTAAGAATTCTCTGTGGCATCTTGAAGGACAAAGAGATATTGATTTTTGTAAGAACTGCAGTATGCAAAATGGTTTGTTAAAAATGTTAATGTTTTGGGGCGCCTGGGTGGCGCAGTCGGTTGAGCGTCCGACTTCAACCAGGTCACGATCTCGCGGTCCGTGAGTTCGAGCCCCGCGTCGGGCTCTGGGCTGATGGCTCGGAGCCTGGAGCCTGTTTCCGATTCTGTGTCTCCCTCTCTCTCTGCACCTCCCCCGTTCATGCTCTGTCTCTCTCTGTCCCAAAAATAAATAAACGTTGAAAAAAAAAATGTTAATGTTTTAAATGTTCTCTCTGGTAAATTGCAGGGAGTTTCATTTTGTGGGGGGGTGGGGGGAGGCTCATCCATTATCAACAAGTCCACTTTCACTTCATACAGTTTCCATTTAAAATGCCCCTCTGGATATTCTAGTGTATGGCAACCTAGCGGATCTTGCCTTTGAAAATCAGTAGCACTTTTCAATATCTACTATATTTGAAATGCTGACTTGTCGTTGTTTCAGATTTATTTCTGGATGTCTTGAACCCAAACAGCCTTTCCCTCCTGAGTAGATACTTTCCTCTTGCTGTCCTTAAGAGTATTTTACTTTTGCCTTTTTCCAATATTATTTCAACTCCTCATCTTATTTTTAGTGATTTCAGTTGCTTTTATCACTTGCATGCCGTCTTGATCCTGTTTGGGAGTTTTATGACTATTACTTCTGTTCATTCCCTCTGAAATTTTCATCTGGAAACAGAAGATCTAAGCACCACATTTGCAAGCAAAGACTCCTACTAATTAAATTCTTTTCCCAAATATACCTCTGATTCTCTTCTGGAGTGTGATTTCATCAACTGTCTAAGAATCAGTTACTTAAGCGTTTTCATTTTTTATTTTTAAAAATTATTTTTAGTAAGATACAATTGACACACACTAAATCCATCTTTTTAAAGGACAACTTTGTGAGTTTGGGCACACAAATCAAGGCACATATACAACACCACAATCAAGATATAGAACCATTCAATCAACCTCAAAAATTGCCCTGTGGAACTTTGTTAGCCCTTCTCCTGCCATCAGCTCTCGGTAACTGCTTCCATTTCTTTCTCTGTGTGGTTTTGGATTTTCCAGAGTATTATACAAATGGAATCATATGATGTGTAACCTTTGTTTCTAACTCTTTTCCTTAGTATAATGAGACTCATCTATGTGGACAGTTCATGATCAGTCAGGAAAACAGAAAATTAGACGCATTGCGTAAAGATTAATTTTGGAAAATTTATTTCATTTTGTATACAATCTTCATGATTATTAAAAGCTTACTGCTCCCATATATCATTCCATTTCATCCTTACCACAATCCAATAATGACAGTATTATTATGCCCATTGTATAGATGATAAAACTGAGGATCAGAGAGTTTAAGGAATCTGTCTGGTATCATAGTTAGTAAATGAATACAGATCCAGGACTGACCAAATTAAAATCTATGTACCTTTTTTATTACACTACTGGTTCAATCTTACTGCAGTTTAGAATATGATCCAAAATAACTTTCTTAGTCTTGCTATGTGTATGGACTCACTTGTAAACTAAACAGTGCAGTAATCGTATAGAACCTGTTGTTTCTACCATAATTGTAAAAACTGGCAGGTTACAAAAATATTTTTATTCTGTTGTACACCATTTTCTGTATATCAAATGGCCTGATTTCTTATGTTTCGGTCTAAAAACATTCTTGTCATGATTGATAGATTTGCCGTTTACAATATAAATCATAAATTGGCCAGCACTCTTTTACATATGTGTTTTGTACGTATTTTAATTATATCAGCATCAGCATGAGAATAACACACTGAGATATTGCATGCATGTATCAAAATGGTCTATTGTCTCAGCATTTCAATAACACAATATATTGCTTTGAATTGTGAAGTACCATGTTTAAGTCATATAAAGAAAACTTGCAGGTACGTGTTCAATCCAGAAATTCTTTTATAAATGGTGTATAAAATAAATATGGATCATAACTTTCAACATGGCCTTAAAGAAATATAAAGAAATAGCCTTGAATTCGGAAGAAACAAAGCAGAAAACCTTTGTACTTTCACAGCAAAGGGCCTTAGGAATTCACACAGATTTTCCTTCATATTCGCTACCCTGTCTTATAATATGGAAATAGCTTTAAACAAACTATATCTGCAATCTCCATTGATAATATAGCTTGGACTTTGAAGTTAGGCACCATGGGTTTAAATCTTAGCTCTGTCTTCCTTTTGCATCTTTATTTGTTTATAATGTACTTTATCTTTTTATATCCTACCCCCTGCCTCAACTTCTTTTCTTTTTCCTCATTTTTATTGCTGAACAAGTAATAAACTCTAATTTTGTGGTTCACTATTTGGGGACAAAATGAAGAATAAAAAAAATACACACATATACGCATATGTTGTCTGAACTTTCCTCTTCCTCATAAGCTTTTGGGTATGTGATCTAAGGTGAGGAGTTAAAAGCAAATCGCATCAAGTTCCAGACCACTGGTACACCCTACACCTCTGGTTCCCGGAACCTCATGGTCTTCTCCAACAGCTCCGTGGATTCTCCAAGGCAGCATTACCCAATTCTCAGATGAATATACTCTGTGCAATCCCCTGATCCATCATTTAGTCCACATGACCTGTGTGCTCTGCTATTGTCCCTTCTACCCCATGGTTCTCTGCTACTCCAGAGTCGCTGTTATCTTCATGCCGCCTGACAGCTTTGAAGTTTTCTGCAAAGTAGGAAGTTGGATCTCATCTTCTGTGAATGTGATCTATGGGGATCTCAACGTTGAGTTAGTTGGTCCCATCGTTGTTATGACATTAATTTCCCCCATATATATTCAGGTCATTATGAATATGGAAATGGGATGGCTTGAGATATCATCGGTCTCCCTACGACCACAGCCACAATTTCCTTCCAACTGGAAGAACTTGTTGCTGAGCCTCATAGGCTCTGAGCTGGTACTTTACTGACTTAAAGCAAACTTTCAAGTAGGGAAACCTGCCATTCTGCATGTTAATATAGTTTTTGTATGTGCATCCCACCATCACTACCATAACCACTCAATTTAGCAGGCATATCTGCATATGTCTGAATTCTGATTAAGGACACACATTTAGAGTTTTTATTTGGCTTTGTATCTTTCTTCCAGTGACATCTCCACCCACTTGAATTAACAGATACAAACAAGTGTTTGTTGAATGTCTCGGGTAGAGGATTACTTTTGCTCACAAAGTAGATGTAGACCTATTTAAATCCCAGCCCCATCCCAGTTTAGATCTCTTCTACAAAAACATGGGCTGAGAATTGACAATGTACATAAAATGCTGGGCAATAGGGCTAACATTTAATGGGAATCCAATACATCCAATTTTCCTTTATTTGTTTCTAGGAGGAAAAGGTGCTTCAACTTATAAGGCACCTTTTCTGATTTTTACAGTTCCTTCAGTGATCCCTTATCATGATACTCAAAAATACTCAAAGGGTTGTTTACTGAGTGAACAACAAAAATGCTTGAGTAAGAGAGATAAATAGTATTTAAGAAAAGGACAAATAGAATTATACATACCTGAAAATCCCACCATTTAACTGCTGTGTGCCTTGTTTCCTAAGATGTGCAATGAAAACATCGAGATGCATGGCACATTTCTAAGATTTATTTCTCGCAAACTATTGGGTCAATTAGGTGTATATAGGTAAAAATTCAAAGGCAAAGTTGAAGCAATGACTTCCAAAGCCTGATCAAAACTTAAAAAAAATTAAAAATACATTATTCAAATAAGGGCTGATTATCATTAAAAAGATGGAATTGTCAATTTCATAAAACCTCCACACAAATTTGGATGTCCCCAAGATGGTGACATAGATTGCTCCTGACTTTGCTCCCTTTCACAAGAAGAAAAACTAACAACTATTCAAGAACAAGACTGAAAAACCTCCAGAACATAAGGGTGAGGTTGACTCACCCCCTGCACCACATAGAACAAGACAGACTGCATTAAAAGGGTAAGATAAGTGATTACACATTGACCACATGCCTCCTCCTTCAGGCCAGCCCAGCACCATAGGAGGCATCAGGAAGAGGTCTCCCCTGAGCCTCTGGTGTCTCCAGTGGGAGAGGAGAGCCCAGGGGAGACCATTAGCACCAACCCTAGAACTGCGGCTCACTTTACAGGAGTCTCTCCTCTGATCTGATCTTGCACCACAGCAAATCTAAGGGACTCAACCATTGAGAATCTGATTGTAATGGAAAAGGGGGTAGGGGCTTGCAACAAGGAGCACATGAATCTAGGTAAACCTAGTTTACACCCCCAGAGCCCAAGTACTAATTCCAACCAGCGATTATGCTAATCTGCACAATCAAGTTGTGGGTGCAGTCTGACCAGAAAACATGGTGGAGTGTAGATTCACTGGATTTGGATTTTCAGGGGAGTTTTGCCAGCCTGAGAACCCAAAAGGAGCTCCCTGCCCAGGCCAGGAGCTGAATCACAGTTCTACTTACTATGGAATGATCACCCATCTGATCAGAAGGGCTGGCCCAGCAGCACTCCAGCCAAGACTCAGGCAGTCATAGCCCATGCCCTCAGAGCAAAGCCAGTACCAGATGTGGACTATTTCTGTGCTATGCACATGCACCGAGATGAATTCATAGCTAAGGCTGGAGGGTAATTCTTGACCGTTCCCAAAATGATACCTGGTTTGGGAAATTAAGAGTAGCTGGGGCATCTCCTCTCTCTCCAGTCCAGGCAAAGGAGCTGAGATATAGCCCCTATCTGCTGTAGAGTGTCTTCTGTCCGCATCTGACCAGAGGGCTGGAGACAAACCCTAAAAGCTATTCAGCCGAGCAGCACCCAAATGAGCCAACACAGATGATAGTTTGCAGAGCAAAGCTAGTATTCCTGTTCAATCAGGGAACTTGGGGTATAGTTAGAGTTGTGTTAAAACAACAAAGAGCTCATTCAACTGTCCTATTCAAACAGAGAGCACAGCCTATAGATTCCCATGTCTGAAGAGCAAACCTGGGGGCCCCAAATGACCAGAGAATTCAGTGTATACTTTAGCCTGATTCAGGTCCCCAGACAATAGGCTGTATAGACCTTGGGTCCTGTCCTGTTGCCCGCCAGGGCAAGGAAGCTAATTCATAGACCCATGTACTGTTGAGTAGAGTAGCTAATCCTGACCATACAGTCCCAACCATTCTCCTGACCCCAGAATCCAGGCCATCACAGAGCCCATCCTACAACCTTACTTGGGTAGGAAAGCAAGCCAACAGTTCCATCCAACTCTTCTTCTTAGACAGTGGCACACCACCCATCCTCATGCTCAGGTCTCAAACTATTGCTTTGCTCCAACAGACCATAATAGCAGGCCCCGCTTTGCCCAAGGACATTACCAATCAACCCAAACCGAACTGACTGATGAAAAACTGTTTCTGCCAAAGCAAATCTGTAAAGTCTGAAAAAGGAACCCAATTATTCAAATGCACAGATACCAATGTAAAAAAAATCAAGGATCGCAAAAAAATTGGGTGACTATGACACTAGCAAAAGAAACTAACAAATATCCAATAACTGAGCCTAAAATATGGAGATCTATGAACTTTCAAACAAAGAATTCAGAATAACCCTTTTAAGGAAGCTTAGTGTACCATAACATAATACACACAAAACAAATAAACAAAATTAGGAAAACAATGCATGAACAAAACAAAAAGTTGGCAGGGAAACAGCAGCCATCAAAAAACAAACAAATCCTAGAATTGAAAAGTACAATAACTGAACTAAAGAATTCAATGGAGAGTTTCAAAAGTAGACTCACTATGCACAAGAAACCATCAGCACCTAGAAGTTAGGACATTGGGCGATCATCTCAATAGACACAGAAAAAGCATCCGACAAAATTTACCATCCATTCATAATAAAAACTCAACAAATTAGGCATAGAAAGAACATATATCAATATAATAAAGGCCATATATGACAAACCCTCAGCTAACAACATACCCAATGGCGAAAAGTTGAAAATTCTTCCTGTAAGATCAGAAACAAGACAAGGGTGCTCATTCTCACCACTCCAATTCAAAATAGTACTAGTCATCTTAGCTAGAGAAATCAGGCAAGAAAAATAATTTTTAAAGGTATCAGAATTGGAAAGGAAGAAGTAAAAGTATCTCCATTTGCAGTTGGCATGATTTTATATATAGACAATCTTAAAAACCCAACCAAAAAACTGTTAGATCTAACCTATGAATCCAGTAAAGTTGTAGAATACAAAATTAACATACAAAATCAGTAGTGTTTCTATACACTAACAACGAATTTTCTGGGAAAAAATACAGAAATAGATCTCATTTACAGTAATATTAAAAACAAGAAAATATTTAGGAATAACTTCAGCTGAGGAAGTGAAAGATCTCTACTCTGAAAACCATAAGACATTGATGAAAGAAACTGAAGACACAAGTAAATGGAAAGGTATCCCATGTTTATGCATTGGAAGATTTAATATTGTTAAAATGTCAACACTACCGGGGCACCTGGGTGGCTCAGTCAGTTAAGCCTCCGACTTCGGCTCAGGTCACGATCTTGCGGTATGTGAGTTCGAGCCCCGCGTCGGGCTCTGTGCTGACTGCTCAGAGCCTGGAGCCTGTTTCAGATTCTGTGTCTCCCTCTCTCTCTACCCTTCCCCCGTTCATGCTCTGTCTCTCTCTGTCTCAAAAATAAATAAACGTTAAAAAAAATTTTTTTTTTTAAATTAAATGTCAACACTACCAAAAGCCACCTATAGATTCAGTGCAATACCTATCAAGACTTCAATGGCATTTTTTACAGAAGTAGATAAAACATTTCTAAAATTTATATGGAACCACAAAAGAAGCCAAATAGCCAGAGAAATCCTGAGAAATAAGAACAAAGCAAGAGGCATCACAGTTCCCGATTTCAAGCTATTCTATAAAACTATAGTCCTCTAAAGAGTATGGTACCGGCATAAAAACAAATAGACCAACAGAACAAACTCAAAAGCCCAGAAATAAATACATGCATATACAGTCAACTGAAAGTCGACAAGGGAGCCAAGAATTCTCAATGGAGGGGCGTCTGGGTGGCTCAGTCGGTTAAGCATCTGACTGCAGCCTAGGTCATGACAGCTCAGAGCCTGGAGCCTGGTTCAGATTCTGTGTCTCCCTCTCTCTCTACTCCTCCCCTGCTCGTTCTCTCTCTCTCTCTCTCTCTCTCTCTCTCTCTGTCTGAAAAATAAATAAACATTAAAAGTTTAAAAAAACACTCAATGGAGAAAACACAGTCTATTCAATAAATGCTGATAGGATCACTGAATATTTACATGTAAAAAAATGAAACTGGACCCCTATCCTACACCACTCACAAAAATCAGCTAGAAATGGATTCAAAACTTAAATATAATACTTTATTTTATTTTTTTTTAATTTTTTTTTTCAACGTTTATTCATTTTTGGGACAGAGAGAGACAGAGCATGAATGGGGGAGGTGCAGAGAGAGAGGGAGACACAGAATCGGAAACAGGCTCCAGGCTCCGAGCCATCAGCCCAGAGCCCGATGCGGGGCTCGAACTCACGGACCGCGAGATCGTGACCTGGCTGAAGTCGGACGCTTAACCGACTGCGCCACCCAGGCGCCCCTAAATATAATACTTTAAACCATGAAACTCCCAGAAGAAACTTTCTAAAACTGTAGGGCAAAGTCCCTTGACATGGGTCTTAACAATGAATTTTTAAACAGGATGTGTGAAGCACACACAACAAAATAAAAACTAAACAGTGAGGCTACATCAAACAAAAGCAAAAGAAATAATTAAAAAAGCCGAAAGCCAACAAGAGGGAAAAAGTATTTGCAAACCATATATCTGATAAGGGATTAATATCCAAAATATATAAAGAACTCAAGCAACTCAAGAACAAAATAATGATAATAATAATAATAATAATAATAATAAAATACAACTGTTAAATTAAATTAAATTAAATTAAAAATAGGCAAGGGACCTGGATATACATTTCTCTAAAAAATAGATACATGAAAGGTTAAGAAGTACATGAAAAGGTGCTCAACATCACTAGTCATCCCAGAAATGCAAATTAAAACCACAATGGGATGCCATCCATGCTTGTTAGAATGACCAGCCTCAAAAAGACAAGAGAAAACAAATGTTGGCACAGATGTAGAGAAAAAGGAACCCTTGTGTACATTTGGTAGCAATATAAACTGGTACAGCCACTATGGAAAACAATACGGAGGAGCCTCAAAACGTTAAAACTAGCGCCACCATATCGTCTAGCAATTCCGCTTTTGAGAATATACCCCAAAGAAATGAAAACACTAAATGGGAAAGATACTTGCATACCTACCTCCATAGCAGCGTTATTTACAATAACCAACATATGAAAACAACCTAAGTGTCCATCAAGAGGTAAGTGGATAAAGGACTCTGATAATATAGAGACAATGGAAGATGATTCGGCCATGAGGAAACAAGGAATCACTCCCATTTGCAACAACCTGGGTGGACCTTGATGGCATTATGCCAAGTGAAATAAATCAGAGAAAGACAAATACTGTATGACCTCACTTATAGGTGGAATCTAATAATAATAATTATTATTGTAATATAAAATAAAAGCTACTAGAAAAAGAGAGAAGATTTGTGGTTACCAAAGGTGGAAGGTGGGAGAAGGGAGAATCAGAGGAAAGCGCCCCAAAGGTACGAACTTCCAGTTATAAGCACGGGGGTTGTAATGTACAACACGATGACTCTAGCTCTCACTGCCATAAGATATGGGAAGATTGTGACAAGAGGTTAATCCTAAGAGTTCTCATTACGAGGAGAATTTTTCTCATTTTTATTTTTTCTTTTTTGTCTTTTTATTCTATCTATACGAGAAGGTGGACATTAGCTGAAACTGTTGTGGCTCATTTCATGATATGTATAAATTAAACCATCGTGCTGTATTCCTTAAAAACAACAGTGTGGTATGGAATACCAAAGCCTAGAAGAGCACAGAGAAAAAAAACTCCACTGCATTACATGTGAAGTGTTTATTTCTATTCATTAAAGTAGCCTCCCCCACAAACCTCTACACAATACGTTCAGATAAAAAAAAAAAAAACAATAAGTTCTATTTGACTTTTAAAAATGAATTTTATTCTTCCTTTGCCAAACCAAACATCATATTTGCTTTGGGATAACATTATTTCATTTTAAATTATTCAGACTGGCAAGATGTATCTTTGGCATATTTTCATTATAAGTGTCCAAATAACTTTGCCTTATAGGAAATGTCATTTTCAAATTAACAATTATAAAAGATGAAGGGATTTAATATTTCCATCTCAAAATTGGTTTAAGTATGCTTTTTTTTATGAAGACTTTGGTATTATTATATCAAGTTTCTTATGTGATCGTGGTCTCTTCATATAGGTTAATCACATTCCCAAGATCACAGTAAATTTCATCAATCTCCTAGAGAAGGAGAAAAGTAATAAATATTATGACAACAAGAACATGTCTTAATATTCTCAGTAAGCAGTCTCAGGCTGACATTGGGTGACTTTTGGTCTCTGGTCTTCTCATCGGCCTGCAGTAGTATTTGCCATTGATCTGATTTATTCTGTCATTACAAGTTCAGATAAATCTACAGTTTATAGTCCTAATTGCATTACTCAGTTTAAAATTATAAGAAGCGCTATAAAGAGAAGCCAAGTTATCATTTTTAGAAAACATCTATGTGTTTATGATAACGATTGGAGGTGTGAGGTGCTTCACCTCTACATAAACATTGTCTGTTTTTCAAATAGAGTCAAATGTCTTTGGAGGCATATTTCACATCGATTTCTCCTTTCCTGCAATCCTTCAGGATGTTATGACAGTATTTTAGTCTTTTTAAAAGGGGTCTAGAAATTCACACAATTAGAATATTCCACTTTAAATTCTATTATTAATTGACCCAAAATAGCATGACTCCTGGTGTCAACAGTTATGAAAAGGTAGCAGTGAGATGGTAATAAGGCTTTTTGAACAAGTAATTCCTGATGCTGACTAACTAGGAAACATAAACTTCTTTTACTACAAATCTTGAATAGCTTCTCTCCACAAACCTGTACCTTGGAATAAATGATATTTCAGATGCCAAAGACATTACCTAGATAGTGGCCCTATCCATCATTCAAGACTTTGAGTTACGATAGTCTAGATTTTTCTTCGTTTTCTTTTCCGGATGGCCTCTTCTAGAAAAGACACCCTATAGCTCAGTGATGTATATATTTGCCCTGGAAGGGGGGACTTAAACCTCATTTGTTTCTGCACAGAAGGCAGAGTGATGTTTGTCTTGTTATAGTCTCGCTAGTGTCCAATATCCAATATTCATAATTTTGTTTTATTTTGCTTTTATTTTCTGGGTTTTGTTATTGTTGTTGTTGCTGTTGTTATTGGCACAAAGAAACTTACTTGCAGCAAATAAGGAGATAACGGGAAATGGCTTCCAAACCCTGACTCACCAAGAGAGCGTGAGTGGATTTCTTTTATTTAGGGTTAGGATGAATATTAGAGAAGCCTTGTCATTATATGTAGAGGCAGGTATAAGGTCTTGCATGAGCCTTAAGGAAATACGCCTATACAAACATTGTATGTTACATAAATTAGGCTGAAGATTCTCCCTGGATGGAGATTTTAGTATTATAATGAAGTAAAGGTGATTGTAGGTCATTCTGGAGGTCACTCCCTCGTGCATCTGCCCAGGGAGGCACAGTCAGGTTTAATTCAAACACTCTGGGTGGTCTGGGTCACGGGAGATTTTGTCAGGGCAGTCACCACCACCTGGGGAGTGGTTTCATGTTTCATTTGTCTGAGTTAAGGGGAAAGCCAGACAGATGAGGTGCAAGTCCACAGGTCATGTCAGTTTTTGGATTTACTTAATTAAGTGGCTTTGACTCCACTCCCCTGTGATTCTTGGAGAGGCAGGAGGAAGTATAAGAAGCAGATAAGTGAATTAGATTAAAGGCTACATGTCGCTAAGTTGAAGAAGGGAACATATTTTCAAATGCAAAAATGGCAGTAAAAACAGACAGGTCAACGGAGCAGTCATACGAAAATTATCTTCACAGAAATAAATTATCTTTTAACTAAAAATGATAACTACTGTGAACTTTTAAAATGAGTTCTATATCCCAAAAACAGATTACTTTCCTCAAATTAAGAATTGAAAGTTATTCTCCTTAAAGATAATTTTGAGACTATTTTAGAAGAATAATTGACAAAGTATCAAAAATTCTCTAATTTTTCATTTCTTTTTCTAGAAAAATATCTGAGAAAACAATTTTTCTACTAGGGATCATTTTATCTAAGCCGTTAAAAGTTGTATCTTCCAAGATAATTTAGTGGTGTTCACGTAGAAATTAAAAAATATTCGTAATATTTATTTTCTTTAAAAATATTTCAATGTATTTTAAATATGACAACCTTTGACTAAGAACTAATTTCGGGAGCTGGGGTAGCTGGGACTTTTGAGCTGTAAGTTCCTCATTTGTCATTGTTATTTCTTATCCCTTACTCTGTGAGTAAATAAGGAATAGCTATAAGACAAGAAAACGTATTTGTGTAAGACCTTTACATGAGGCCAATCAGTGGGGAGTAGAAGGGATGGAAAACAAGACCTTTTGTTTAGATTTTGTTCAACATGCATTCATTCATTCATTCCCCTATTTTGTATTGAAATGTCTGCCCACCAGACAATCTGTTAGATGCTAAAGATTTAAGAGTGAATGACAAGGGCTCCTGGGTGGCTTCGTCGGTTAAGCCTCAATCTCCTGATTTCTGCTCAGGTCATGACCTCATGGTTCACTAGACGGAGTGCTGCAGAGGAACTTGCCTCGGATTCTGTCTCTCCCTCTCTCTCTGCCCCTCTCCCGCTCATGCTCTCTCTCTCGAAATAAACAAACATTTTAAAAAAGAGCGAATAACAGATTGAGTCTTGCCGCATACAATTATGCTTACAAATCATCAAAATACATCATGACTAATGATGTAAATACTATGTTGAAAATGATGCTGAAACAAGCAGAAAGAGCCATATATACTTTTAAGGCAAGACTTCATGGTGAAGAAAGACATTGGGCTGAGTATTTTTAAAGTACATTCTGTAGGCTTTGTAAATCATAAAAATAAGCAAAGCTTAGTACAAAATTGGAAAACATAAAAATATAAGAAGGAACAGGAAAATATAATCTTCAGCAGTTTGATATATTTAACCCTATGTTTTCAATGCAAGAAAGTTATATTTTATTTTTTATGTTGTATATAAAATATTTTCAAATAAAACTATGCCATAAGTAAGTTTTTATCTTGTATGGCTTTATAAGCATCATTTTTTTTTCCAGACCTTTTTTTTATATCATGAAGCAATTCATATATGTCGTTACAAAGTGTCAAAAAGCATCCTGGAAAATGAAAATCATGTGAAATCTTTCTAATGCTACAGTAATCTATTCTTTCTTATTTTTTTTCTACATTTCATATGATGTGTGGTAGCATAGGTTATATAAAATCTCCCTCCATTGATTTCCAGGAATTTGGCTCTTTTAAATAATTCAGAGTAGAACGTTTTTGTTCAAAGATATTTCTCACCATTTGGGATAATTTCTTGGGACTATATTCTAAAATTTAGAATTACTGAGCCACAGGGGGGGAAGGCCTGTGCAGTCCAAATAGACCTGTGGGTAGTTCAAGGAGGAGAAGAAAGCACTTGTCCCAGGGAGGGGAGAGAACAAGCCTAAGTTACGGAGGTGCTGGTCTGTAGCCCTCAGAGAATCCAGAGTACAGCCGCATTTTTGATTGACGCTCTCAGAATGATCCCTCCTCCAGAACCAAATGGGTTTCATTCTGTACAAGAGTATGAAATGACATTACAAGTGCTGAGAACTGTTGCATCGTCTGCAGACAATAGCACCGTAATTACTGATAGTCGCCTGGGCTGCTGAAAATGACCTATAAGCACAGCTGCAGTAATAAGGATACATAAAAATGTTCTGCTGATTATTAGGAAGGCAAGAATTTTCGCTATAGTCTCAAATTATGATGACTAGTCAGGTGGCCTAATTAAGGTCACAGAAAATGATGGTCTCGCCAACTCTCAAATTCTGTGTGGTGATAGTGTCATTTCTGACACTATCTGTGGTTGATGGTGTCAAATTCTGTGTGGTGATAGTGGTATAGTGTCATTCTTCCACTATAGTTCTGTTGGACACCCGGCCAGTATAATTACTTTCACCTCAAATTCCTTTCTGAAATGAGGTTGAGGATAGATAGATGATAGATAGATAGAGAGATAGAGAGATGATAGATAGATAGATGATAGATAGATAGATAGATAGATAGATAGATAGAGATAATAAAGAGATTAGATAGATAGGTGATCGATAGATGATAGATAGATAGATAGATAGATAGAGATGATAGATAACATTTTATCAGCAGAGGGGGATTTTAAAGTATTTCTTATAGTATGTATTTCTTCTAAAGAAAGGAGAAATTATTAGTTAGAACAATGTATTCCGAGCAGCAGTATAAAAATTCTAAAATCATACCGTTTTTATTTCCCTGCCACTTATATGTGAACTGGAAGCTTCCGAGAAGCCCGTAGTTGTGAGGAAGGATCCATTCATTGTTTTTTATGAAGTTCACACTTTATTTGCTAAATGGTAAACTGGGGAATAGTGACTACACTGAAGCAAATAGTGCTCATCTTACCCTGTAGACCATTCTTCCCCATTACCCTAGCACAGATTTGTATTAAGGAGTTTAATGAACAGAAGCTTCTATATATAGCCCACAGTTGCCAGGGAATACAGACTGCGTATGGACGCTGAGAACTACCAGGCAGCCTCAATCCTTAGATGCCCTCAAAGGAATCCTGTTGTTCAAGCTTCTCAGTTTCCAAGATTTCCTGCCACTTCAGTGAATAGACCAATTAAGACTTCCTCTGAAACCTATTCTCTTAGAGTTTCTGATAAGATCATTTCTGTAGAAATAGGGTGACCATTTACCCTAACTAATTGTTGTCCTGGAATAATTATTAATAGTGCCCAGCTTCACTAAAAAAATTGGATGATAAATTACATGCTCATCCTGCATATAAATGATCCTCACGAATAAGGAAGAAATACTGTAAGATAATGGACTGAAGAATGTGAGGGCTGCCCCATCCGCTTTATACATAGAGAAATGCTCAGTAAAATGTATTTAAGGAATTAAAATGCGTAGACGAGAAACCAAGAAAGTAAAATTTAAAGAATTAAAATGCGTAGACGAGAAACCAAGAAAGGAAAATATCCAGGTGCCGAAAAGTGAAAAAAAAACTCATAGTCTTGAAGGTAAAGAAGAATTAAAACTTCATGGCTGGCTGCCAAGGTCCTAGAAGCAGATATAAATCTAAGAATTGGGGGGTTGATGCCTGCAATAAATGGGGTTTGGTATCTGAGATCCAGGATGAAGCTTCTTTCATTAAAATGAAACCTGGGAAAATATTGACTTGCCCACAAACAGTAACTGGAAAATTTCTAATTGGTGCACGTCTTTTGGCACACAGGCTGTGCGTGGAAACTACGTGTGACACAGCATTTTTAGGATGCATGTGTGGGAAGTACATTTACAATGCTCATGTGGAACAGAAAATCAAAGACATCAACGTGAAACCTTGTATCTAATGCCTTTAGGCATCCAGACAGAAGGAACTGCGAAACTGCCCTATCAGTGGATCCCCACAGCTCAAAGGACATTTCATTTTCAGAGGATAGTTTTCACGTAAACTGAGGTCATGGGCAAATGTCACAAAATTTTTCACTAGTCTAACACCAACAAAGATTGGAGACCCAACAAAGAAGGTAATTGAACTGAGAAATTCAAGGATATGTAAAGTGCTTGGAAAGTACAGTCATGTCAAGTAAGAGGACACAGAAACACTCAGATTGTTACAAAAGAAAGAAGCATAACTCCTAAAAATTAAAAACAAAAATTGTGGGGGCGCCTGGGTGGCGCAGTCGGTTAAGCGTCCGACTTCAGCCAGGTCACGATCTCGTGGTCCGTGAGTTCGAGCCCCGCGTCGGGCTCTGGGCTGATGGCTCAGAGCCTGGAGCCTGTTTCCGATTCTGTGTCTCCCTCTCTCTCTGCCCCTCCCCCGTTCATGCTCTGTCTCTCTCTGTCCCAAAAGTAAATAAACGTTGAAAAAAAAAATTAAAAAAAAAAAAAAAAAAATTGTGGGAATTACTAAAAAGTCAGCAAAGAAGAGAAAAAGTGAATTAGATATGGCTGAAGAGATACTGAATTGATGAAGACAGACAGGAAAACCTGGAAAAACTTCTTTCCAGGGGAATATGGAAAGTTATAGAAAAAGCAACACGGGCTTCAAAGTGAAATAGATTGGAATTTGACCTTGACTTCACCTATGACTTTCAGAAAGTCTCTTAATTTATATTTCAGTTTCCTCTTTTGCAGATTTAGAGTTATCATGTATATATTATAGTGTAGGTTGAATTAAATATGTGTAGGGGCACCTGGGTGGCTCAGTTGGTTAAGTGTCTGACTTCGGCTCAGGTCATGATCTCACAATTCAGGAGTTCAAGCTCCGCATGGGGTTCTGTGCTGACAGCTCAGAGCCTGGAGCCTGCTTCCAATTCTGTGTCTCCCTCTCTCTCTGCCCCTTCCCCGCTCATGCTCTGTCTCTCTTTGTCTCTTAAAAATGAATAAATGTTAAATTTTTTTAAAATTAAATATGTGTAAATTATACAATGCATTGTCAAGTACCTATTAGCTACTGAAAAAGTTTTTTGGTTTTTTTGTTTGTTTATTTTCTCCCTTCTCTTTTTAACAACTACTTGCTGGACTCTTCAGAATACTGGTAAATAAAGCATTTACAATATAATGCGTATTTACTATGCACACTGTACTTTACATTCATTTACTCAATAATTAAACTCCACAACTTTGTATGATACATAAATTCAGTTTACAGAACAAAATAGTGAGACAAAACAATCTAAATGCCTGGGTCACAATAGACAAAAGACAGATATTTGACCCAACACTATTACATATCAAACCTCGTTTTATCAACTCCTGGCTCTGTTACATTTGTCTTTCGGGAACTAAGGAAGGCTATAAATCAATGAATCAGTTTCCCTTGATATAGATTACCGAGTATCATAAAATTTCAGAGATTCTAAAACAGGCTAGGGCTTAGGACCAGATTTCATAAATTCACGAGCTTCCCATGTTCCATCAGTAACTATCCTCACCCTGCTTTTAGGGACATCCAGGCTGAGGTATCAAATGTGAAGGGAAATGTGTTTTAAATTAAAGAGGGAATTCTTTTTTTTTTTTTTTTTTTTTTTTTTTTTTTGGTCAATGAATAAAGGAATGGGGTGGGCAATTTGTTGATTGTATCTGTTTTTTAGTTCTTTTTATAACTGTGATAAGGAAGCATTTTATATTTTATGTTCTAAAAGGGCAGCATTTTACACAATAAAGTGAAATAGCACTTCATCACATCAGCTATTTTAAAGGAAAAACAACGCTTTGTTTCTTTGATTTAAAAAAAAAAAAAAGAAATGACTCCCTAAGGACAATACTTTTTATGTTGCCATTTCTAGGAAAGAAAAAATGAAGGCATTTTAACTCTTTTTTTTTTTGAAAATTCAAGAGAAAAATGAGGAAGTTAATAGAGTATGATCTATATGAAAGCCCAGTCTATGTCCTTTCCATCCCCAAACCCCTAGCAGTGTGTGGTACATGATTGACACTCAATAACCCTTTATTAAATTATGTCAAAATAAGACTTTGTTCAATTGATTTGGAGGTTCTTGAAATGAAATTCTCCTAAAATGTTTAAAATAGATATCTGATATTTCTCTTCTAATTTTAGTACTACCTCATAGTAATATCGGAATATATGTTCTGTCTATATTTTAAATAGTTCTTATATGTAACATACTGAATTCATTTTGCCAAATAATAGCAGCATGAGTGAGTTTGGGGATCATTTGCAAACCTCATCGTAATTGCAATAGTGCTAATATTTATGTATCTGCTATTCATCACCTTCAAAGAAAGTACTAGACTGAGAACTACAGATATATGAAAAAACAATTGTGAGACCTTTTATTAATAGTTGATCAAAATTATTTCTCCTACCATGAATATGCTCAAGATACGTTTCTATTTTGGAAACATTACCTACAAACTGGTAAATGTAATCATTTGGTATAGCCTTTATATTTCTGACTCTGCATGTTAATTTCTGTGGATTCATTTGCTTCTTTAATGAATAAATACCTAACAAGTTGTTGACTATATGTGAGTCACTGAAATACACCGACAGATAGAAACCTGGTCCCATCCCTAGAAGATGATTGTGGAACAAATAAGGCAATAAGTCTCTAAAATAGAATATGCTCTATACTGTCCTAGGGGTTAGCACAGGATGCTCTCCAAGTGCTGAAGGCACTCATGAAGATATCCTAAGAGAAATGACATTTAAATCTAGAAGCAGACCCCAGAGGTAAACAACGGGAGTAAGCAGCTTGTATAAAGAAAAGGAAGAACAAACAAGACACACACAAGTGGGAGTTCAACCATGGCTGGAGCAGAGCTTTGATAGAAGCTCAAGAGGGCAGTGCTGACCATGTCAAGAAGATCCTTTTCATGACACTATAAAGAGTTTCAGAGCAACTGGGAAACATTAAATCCATTAGGTAGATATGTTGGTCAGTTTTATGCATCAATTTGGCTATAGTCCCTCGTTTTTCAATCAAACCCTAAGTCAAGTGTTGCTGGGAAGGTATTTTATAGATGTGGTTGAAACCAATAATCCATTTATTTTAAGTAAGGAAGGTTATCCCAGATCGTCCAGGTGGGCCAACTTCAACCAGTTGAAAGGTCTTAGAAGAATAGGGTCTTCTCCAAATAAGTAGGAATTCCACGTGTGTACGGAAGCATCAGCTCATGCCTCGCTAAATGTGGGTTTAGCGTAAAGACAGAAGGAAGCAAAACAAAAGCAAGAAGCAAGTCAGTCACAGACAACACCATGGAGAATTTGGATGTCTTTCATTATGTAGCATAATGGTGGCACTTTAATTTTTATTAACACCTCCCCCCCCACCAAATAGCGGGCATCCCCACTGCCCAGTCTAATGCTCCGCCATAAAAATGACCTGTCACTGGCTTTGCTTCTGATGTTAATGACCTCTCCTATTAAGCTCTTCAAGACAGCATCACCAGTCAAGGTGATGGTCTTTTAGGGAAGCTAAAAGGTTTTTTGTCAGTTCCCTTCCTCCAGCCCCTCTTATGCAGTAGCCAAGAGAAGTAAGAACTTGAATGGCCATATATGAGGACAGAGACAGGGTTTTCTGGACTTTCTATGACCGAAACTTTTAAAGAAGTAAAAGATTAGCTTAATTTGGTGTCGCCCGCCATTCTTTTTGATCCATGAGGCTGACAATGTAGCATGGCCACTTTCTCTTTCACTTTTTCTTTTTCTAGCTCTTTTCCCCCACTCTGAATGAGTGGTAAGAGGCTCAGAATTGCTTCTAATTCAGGAATGTTTTCTTCATGCCTCTTTTGAATGGCTGTTCCTCTCCCATGTGGCCATACTTGGAACTATTGGCTTAGCTGTGAAGGTCTGGATTCCTGGGTCAGCTGTGGTATGGACATTGAAACAAACATGCACTTTCTCTATAAATACATAACACTATTGAACAATTACTACGTACAAGGCATTAGGAATCCAGGCTAAATGTTTTACTTGAGTCTTCTCCTTTAATCTTCATTGAAACCCTATGAAATAGAGATTCTAATTATTCTCGTGGCAGGGGAAGGACGATGCTTACTCTGAGGCTATTTGAGCTTGCTTAGAAGCAGGGAAATGAAAACCTTCATGTGGTCCATTCCAGCTCCTTTCAGACATTTAGAAAAAAAAATCTCTGGTTAATAAGGAGGAGTGATTTTACCTTTATTTTCTTGAACATGTTTTAGAACTTCACAAGGAGAAATAAATGTTCAGGATCTCCAGTTGAGTCGCTCTACAAAGCCTGTAAAAATACCTTTGCGGTGGCACCAGCTCATTGGTTTTTCAGTTTACTATTTCTAGTAAGAGACAACTTCATCCTGAAAGGAACAGAAGAGAAGCTGGGGTTTGAAATGGAGATATAAAGCTCCTGCCTACCAGTTAGCTATTGGCCTTTCTGTTTCCCTGATTCTGACTCTTCATATAATGAGGATATTTTCCGAAGGAACGAGGGACAGCTTTTCAACTTGGCATCTGATATCTATTTTAGCCACAGGTCTTTGAACATGCTGAGTTTATATGGGCATGCCCTCTGTCTTTCTGAATGTACTAACAAGCGCTCTGCATGGAGTGTGGATAATTCACTTTTAAGATTGGACTGACCATCATCATCACCAAGGAGTTAGAACATATTCTAAACCACAATGATGGAGTTGGCTTCTTGTGTATATTATAGAAAAATTCATCATTTTGGATAGAAAAAATATTTAAAACTGAATGCTGATGGCTTGGCTTTACTTACTAGCATGCCACATCTTTCTGCTTAAGTTGTCTCCTTAAAGTATCTTCTGCAACTCCACTTGGAGCAGCAGGTTGTTTCCATAGGCTTTCAGAGGGCCATGAACTCCTTTCCGGGAGATGTGTGTGCTTGGGATTCAACCAGTCATGGAGAAACTAAGATAAAGAGAGGAAGATGTTACTACCCAAGTGGTGCTCTCAAGCTGGCTCCTATAGGCTTGGGAGAACTGATTGTCAAATCATCAGGAACTTTGCAAACTAGTTGTTAAATTAAACTGTAACAGGGGCCCCTGGGTGGCTCAGTCGGTTAGGCGGTTAAGCGTCCAACTTCCGCTCTGGTCATGATCTCGCAGTTCATGAGTTCAAGCCTCGCATTGGGCTCTGTGCTGACAGCTCAGAGCCTGGAGCCTGCTTCGGATTCTCTCTCTCTCTCTCTCTCTCTCTCTCTCTCTCTCTCAAAAATAAAGATTAAAAAAATAATAATAAAATTAAATAAACCGTAACAAATCAAATCTTAACAAAACAAATTACATCATGTATTTTAAAATTAAACAAGATACTAAAAACAAAGGTAATAAATACCCCCAAAGCCATCATTTACAAATTCTTTCACCACATTTACTCATATCTACGCTCTTGATGTTGTTTATTTATATTCCTGTATCTACAAGGTGGAAATGTACTACATAATGGTGTGCATCTTTCCCAATCAGGCCAGGTGCAGCTGGCGGTTCTCAACTTTTCATGTGCATCAAAAGTACCTGAAGGGATTTAGTTCTTTGCACATAGATCACTGGGCATCTGAACAAGAGTTTCTGATTGACGTGATCGGAGAGAGGACTCGAAACTTTGTGCTTTTAACAGGTTCCCTGGTGTTGCTAATGTAGCTCCTGGGATGGTCTTTTGAGAACTCTCAGTCTAAAGCCCAGGAGATAATCCTCATTGTCTCAATTTAAAGATGAGGAAACAGATTTAGGGAGATCAAGCATCACAGTGCCAGGTGCACTAATTATTTAAGTCTTAAACATCAATCTTCGTACCATACAGCTAATCATCCAGACAATAGTAAAACGTCAGTGTAACATTTTGATGACACAGAGACACAATTCATATGCTTATGTGTAAATAATTAAAGTTCCTAGCCGCTTAATTTGTCACCTATTGTGTCATCCCTCTATGTTAGAGGTTTTAAGCATTTGTAAGAGCTCTGAAATTCTGCTATTTCTCTCCTGTACAAATGAGGAAACTGAGGCACATAGATATTCATAACGGCTCAACACATGCGTTATATGATTACTATCCCACGATGAAAAGTTATTTTTACATGGGCCTGCCACAAAGTCTAATTCATTTTTATTGTATTTATACTTTAAGCCCAAATTCAGAATAAAATACATGATCAAAAACTCAGAAGGACTTTCATTTGTGCCACTGGCCTTCTGTCTTCTTTCAGGGAGTCACCGTGTTATTTCTCGGCCTTTTTTTTTTTTTTTTTTTTTACATGCCTGTGAATTCTTTTCTTACAATCATGGACTGACAGTTCAGTGATTTTCTAGCAGTGCTCAACGATGAAGGCTGGGTACAATCAAGCATTATTTAAATTCCTAGGGGAAAAAACATGTGGCATAAAATTCAAGTTTTCTTTTCCCATCAGGCTAATAATATCTCAACCTTCAATCAGATCCCAGACATCGGAGACCAAGAGGGTGTGGAGATGATTTTCTTTTTAAAGAGATAGGCCTAAAAGGACAAGCTATAGAGAAAGAAAGACAAATCAACACAGGTGCAATAGGGGGGCTGTTCGCCTCACATGTTATTATTCAAATGAGGACAATATTAAATGGTGAGATGCTCGTGCATACAGGACGACAGAAAGACAAAGATGAACAAGGTGATAACACTGGCCATAAGTTCCGAGCTTGTAGGTCTCTGAATACCAACCAGTCAGAGATCTGATATAGGGGGCTATAGGAAACAGGGCTGAAAATTAACATACTTTTACCAAGATAGTAAAAATGTGTGCGGGCTTATATTTTTTCAACTCTTATTGCTGTTTTCTATTAAAGAAAAATGATGAGAGGTGTGAGATTGTGATTTATAATTAGAAATACGTATTTTCCTTCTTCCCATTTCTGGCACCGAGGTCCTAAAACCATTCAATTTCCCAAACGATGAGAGCAGAGCGATAAAGGTGTCTCTTATGGTATTAATGAGGTGACTTTTAGAAAGCACCTGGGAGGGGCGCCTGGGTGGCCCAGTCGGTTAAGAGTCCGACTTCGGCTCAGGTCAGGACCTCACGGCTTATGAGTTCGAGCCCAGCGTTGGGCTGGGTGCTGACAGGAGAGCCTGGAGCCCCTTCAGATTCTGTGTCTTTCTCTCTCTTTCTGCGCCTCCCCTGCTCACACTCTGTCTCTCAAAAATAAGTAAACATTAAAAAAAAGTTTTTTTGGAAGGCACCTAAGAATAGGGGCTGGTTGTCAGGTGACCCTGTGATCAGAGGGTAGGAACTTTCAATTCCAACCTCCTCCACCCCTTTGTCAATTGCCAATGGCTGATGATTTAATCAGCCATGTCTGTGTAATGAGATCTCCATAAAACCCAAAAGGATGGGGTTCAGAGAGCTTCCGGGTTGCTATGTGGAGAAGCAGGCAGAGCGGAAGTGGGGTGCCCTCATCGAGGGCAGGGAAGCTCCTCACCTTTTCCGCATCCTTTCACCTGCCTATTTCTGAGTTCCATCCTTTTATAATAAACTGGCAATCTGGTAAGGAAAGTTATTCTCAGTTCCGTGAGCCACTCTAGCAAATCAACCAAACCCAAGAAGGAGTTGTGGGAAGCTCTGATTTGTAGCACATCTGTCAGCTCAGGTGACAACTTGTACTTGAGACTGGCATCTGCAGCGAGGGGGGTTAGGCTTGTGGGACCGAGTCCTTAACCTATGGAATCCGAGGCTCTCTTTCAGTAGATAGTGTCAGGATTGAGTCAAACGTTAGGAAACCCAGCTGGTGTCCAAGAACCGCTCGGTGGTGTGTGGGAAGTCCCCTCTATTATAATCAGGGGCAGGATCATTAGTTGGTCTCATTCTCAGCACATAAGAGAAGTTGGCACATGGAGACGACAGTAGGGGTCCAGGGATGGTGGAAAAGCCCATTTTGCCAGAGCAGCGATCTCAAAATTTAATCACCTGGCTTACGCATCTCTGCCTCAAATTTATTTAATACCTCCTACATTGCTACATTTTCATTTAAAAAGTATTTGAAAGGAAACATTGTGTCCCTAACATGAACTGAATAACTGTGTCTTCACATAAATAGGAAATCACTCCTAAAAGTAAACACAATAAGAATTTGATGGAATAAAATGATGTCCAAAAGGCTCCCATATCCCGGCTTCTGGTGATGGTCAGGTTCACACCTTCTTCCCACCTCCCATCCCACTTACCTGTTTTATGACAACTGCAAGATGACATTTAAAATTACGTTCCAGGTCAAATGTTGTTTTTTGCTACTAAGGCTGCTTAAAACCAGGCTTTCTCTTCTCACACCTCTACAATGCAGTGAACTACCCACAAGTATCTTCTGTACAGCCAGTGACTCCATACTTCAGAGCACTGAGCTGGAAAATCAGGTATGTGAATCAGAATTAAGAATCTCCGGGGCGCCTGGGTGGCGCAGTCGGTTAGGCGTCCGACTTCAGCCAGGTCACGATCTCACGGTCTGTGAGTTCGAGCCCCGCGTCAGGCTCTGGGCTGATGGCTCAGAGCCTGGAGCCTGTTTCCGATTCTGTGTCTCCCTCTCTCTCTGCCCCTCCCCCGTTCATGCTCTGTCTCTCTCTGTCCCAAAAATAAATACACGTTGAAAAAAAAAATTAAAAAAAAAATCTCCAAAAATGAGCCTCAAAATGATGTAGGGGGCAAATTGTCCATGACCTTCAACTTCTCATTAACAATAAGTCATCAAGTGTTTACTTGTAAATATCCTCAATTAATCTCCACTTCATTTAGAAATATATATATGTATATATACATATTTTTATATTTATATACATATTTATAAATATATATGTATATATACATATTTTTATATTTATAAATATATATATGTGTATATATATATTCACTCACACATACACACATACATATGTGTATATATATATACAAGTTTTCTTTAAGAAGTATAATGTATGTTTGCACATGAACTTTACATTACATATATGTTATTTATATATCTTATAAAAATGGTTTTCTTAAACCATTCACTCTAGTGATTCATCACTTACCTACCATACCCAGTGAGTTTAAATAATTTCTTGTTTTTTTGATGATAGCTATTCTGACAGGTGTGAGGTGATACCTCATTGTAGTGGGGATTTGCATTTTCCTGATGATCAGTGATATTGAGCATCTTCTCATGTGTCTGTTGGCCACCTGCACGTTTTCTTTGGAAAAAAATGTCTATTCAGGTATTCTCCCCATTTTTAAAATCAGATTTTTTATATTGAATTGTATAAGTTATTTATATATTTTGGATGTTAAGCCCTTGGCTGCTGTATCATTTGCCAATATCTTCTTCCACTCAGTAGGCTGCTTTTTTTGTTTTGTCGATGGTTTCCTTTGCTGTGCAAAAGCTTTTTAGTCCCATTTGTTTATTTTTTGCTTTGCGTTGTCTTTGTTTGAGTAGACAGGTCCAAAATATATTGTTAAGACTGATTTCAAAGAGCTTACTGCCTGTGGTTTCTTCTAGGAGTTACATTTTCAGGTCTCACATTTAAGTCTTTAATCCATTTTGAATTTTGTGTGTGTGTGTGTGTGCAGTGTAAGAAAGTGGTTGTTTCATTCTTTTGTATGTAGGTGTCCAGTTTTCCCAGCACCATTTATTGAAGAGACTGTCTTCTTATATTCCTGCTGCCTTTGTCACAGATTAATTGACTATATAAGTTCAGGTTAACTTCTGGACTCTGTAGAGCATCTATTATGTAAAAACATATCAGTAGTTTATCTTCTGATGTGAGTCCATAATTATTTAGTAAATCATTGGATTAGGTCAACACTTTTATTATCTTTGAGGAAAACTGCCCTTTACAGAAACACACATTTATAAACTGATGTGATTAGCCTTTCCCACATGGAAAGTATGTCCCCATTTTGTAAAACAAAAGAACACCTCAGACTCCTTGATTTGCAAGAAGAATTTCTCTCATGTCCCAGTTCAGCTTCTACAAATGAGGTACAAAAGTATGAAAAAGCGGGAAATCCGAATTAAGTTTCCTTGTCATCAAGATCTGGTGCATTTTCTTTAATGTCAACCTATTAAATAATGGAGAAATAGCATGATGTGAGAAGTTTCCTTAAAGAAGTATAATCAACCGTGTGCTTGCACATGAACTTTACAGCTGACTAACCTCTACAGTCCATAGAATTTCAGATCTTTAGTTTTATTCAAATTTCCTATGGAGTGTTTAGGTGATGGATGTGTCTGGGGCATTTCAACCAATCTTCCAGGCTCCATCTGCCAGGCCATCTGGATTTTGCTTCCACTGAGAACTACGTGGTGAATGATTACAGACTATGACTTAAAAGAAAGAGAAAGAGGAAAGAAAGAAAGAAAGAAAGAAAGAAAGAAAGAAAGAAAGGAAGGAAGAAGGAATAGTAAACTGTACCACAAACACCAGCAGAACTAAAAACATTTTTGTGCAGTCTTCTATAAAAGGAAGAAGTTAACAAGCAGGCAAGAAAAATGCATTGCCTTTTTTCCCCATCAGTCACATGAATTACAATAACTGCCTGACCTTTTTCCATAAGATGTTTAAATGGCAGCTGCTATGGCTACAGTATACCATTCCATCAAAAGCTCTTGAGGACAATAGTTTGTTTTGCAAAGGTCATGTTCCTTATATACTTGTGAATGTGTTCAAAAGGTTTACTAACTAAATATACAAGATTTTCATTGAGAATAAATTATATAACAGCTTTCAAATTAAATCTAAGCCATGAAGTCTACAGGGAATACTTCTAGAACTTTGAAAATCCATCTCATAGTTTATAAAGAATACTCTCTTAAAACAAGTGAAGTTGGGACACCTGAGTGGTTCGGTGGGTTGAACGTCCGATTTCTGCTCAGGTGATGATCTCACGGTTCACGAGTTCAAGCCCCGCTTCAGGCTCTGTGCTCACAGCTTGGAGCCTGGAGCCTGCCTCAGATTCTATGTCTCCCTCCCTCTCCGTGCCTCTCCCCCACTCATACTCTGTCTCTGTCTCTGTCTCTCTCTCTCTCACCAAAAAAAAAAAAAAAAGGTGGGGCGCCTGGGTGGCGCAGTTGGTTAAGCGTCCGACTTCACCCAGGTCACGATCTCGCGGTCCGTGAGTTCAAGCCCCGCGTCAGGCTCTGGGCTGATGGCTCAGAGCCTGGAGCCTGCTTCCAATTCTGTGTCTCCCTCTCTTTCTGCCCCTCCCCCGTTTATGCTCTGTCTCTCTCTGTCCCAAAAATAAATAAACGTTGAAAAAAAAAAAAAAAGTAACTTGAATTGATAGGAAATCTAAGGGTTTTATTAAATGATTTATTAAAAATGGTTTAGGTTTAAAAAAGATTCTCTTTCAATTTTACATCATACTTAACATTTTAAAAAGTGGAATTATAATACATGAATATGCCTCTACTTCTGGCAGAAAATAAGAAAGGAAAAATCAGACTCTTACCATGTTTTCAATAGCAGCCTCTTAACTCCTGTATTGACAAGAAAGCCCCAACGCTGGAAGCTTATGTCAGCATTAGAATAATAAAGTCTAGAATAAATTGTGTAGGTAACACTAACTAATTGGTCTTTGTAAAAACTAGTTTTTGTTTTATTTTATTTCGTCAGGTATATGTAAGTGTAACTTGTGTACAATAAAAAATCTTCCTTTTGAAGTATATAATTTGGAAAGGTTTGACAAATACACAGGCATGTAATAACCACCGTAATCAATGTAGAAGTTATTTTCCTCAACTTGTAAAGTTCCCGCCTACCCCTCTGCAGTCAATTCTTTCTCCCCACACCAGCATTTTAATATTTTAACTGTGTTTTCTATCATTTTGCCTTTTATAAAAATGTCATAAAATGAAAGCTCTCTGTACGTAATCCTTTGTGCACGGTGACTTTCAATATGTATCAGCAGTTTGTTCCTTTCAAGTGCTGAGTACTATTCCCCAATTAGATGCACCACAAATTGTGTCTCCATTCACCGCTTGGACATTTGGATAGTTTCTAGTTTGAGGTGGTTACTTGCCATAAACATTTGCATACAAGTCTTTGGTCATGATTACTAAAGAGCACAATTGCATCAACATACAAGTATATGTTTAATGGTGTAAGAAACTACCAAGTTCTTCCACTTTGTATTCTTACCTGCAATTCATGAAAGTTGCAGCCACACCTACATCTTCATGCATAATGTTATTCTCACTATTTTCAAATTTTAACCATTTTACCAGAGCATGTGTAGTGTGAAATGCCAGTTAAAAGCTCAGGCTTTTTTTTTTTTTTTTTTTTTTAGTAATTAGCAAGTTTATTCTGAATTTTATAGAAATGCAAAACACTAGAAGGGTACCTAGGTGGCTCAGCCTGCCGTTAAGTGACCAACTTGGGCTCAGGCCATGATCTCATGGTTCGTGAGTTCGAACCCCACATCGGGATCTCTCCTGTCAGCACAGAGCCTGCTTTGGATCCTCTGTCCACCCTTCTCTCTGCCTCTCCCCCACTCATGCTCTCTCTTTCTGTCTCTCTCAAAAAATAAGCTAAAAAAGAAAGAAAGAAAGAAAGAAAGAAAGAAAGAAAGAAAGAAAGAAAGAAAGAAAGAAATGCGAAACACTGGAATTGCCAAAACAATTTTGAAGAACAATGTTGGAGGAACCGTATTTTCTGAATTCAAGATTACAAAAATCAATATTTTGTGGTTTGTACATAAGAACAATCATTAGATCAATAGAAAATAATAAAGAGTCAAGACATAGACCTACACAATCATAATCAATTGTCTCTTGACAATAAAGTCAAGGGAATTCAAGGGGGATATCTAGTCTTTTCATCATATGGTCCTGAAATACTATTTTTTTAAAAAAATCACCATCCTTATCTCAAAACACATACTAATTCACTTAATGTGGGTCATAGATCTACAAGGAAGAGCTAAAGTTATAAAAATTTCCAAAAGAAAATATACCATTAAGACTTTTTGCCCTTGGGTTAGACAAAAGCTTCTAAGATGAGATAAAAAGTGTTAAACATAAGAGAAAAAAAAGATAACTTAGATTTCACTGGCAATTAAAATTTTCTGCCCTTTAAGAGATACAGTTATGAAGATGTGAAGACAGTGAGAGACTGGAAGAAAATTTTTCCAAGGCACATATATGATAAGAACTTGTATTGAGAATACATACAGAACTCTTAAACTCAATAAGGACACAAATAAATCAAGAAAAAAATGTTGTCAAAGATTTGCACAGACTCTTCAGCAAAGAAGATAAACGGATTATAAAAAAGCACATGAAAAGATGCTCAGTATCACAGTCATTCGGGAAATGCAAGTGAAGACCAAGAAAAGATACCATTGAAAAATATTTTTAAAATATTTTTCTTAGAGAATAGAGTAAAACATTTAGGAGATACTTTAGATCAGGATATAATTTTAGTATATTATCAATAAGACTTAAGTTAGAAAACAATTTATTAAAAAAGATTTTGTCATTAATACATTACATAATTACCTATAAACACAGTTAAGACACTATGGAACAGTTCCAGTAAAGATTTTAAAGTAATTCATTTTATTCCTGCTCTTTCTTATTTTCTTATTTATTTTTCCTTGGATAGGTTTTACTATTTATTTTTTTTAATTTTTAAATGTTTATTTTGTTTTTGAGAGAGAGAGACTGCAAGTGAGCAAGGGAGAGGCAGAGAGAGGCGGAAGGGGGGGGGGGACAGAGGATCCAAAGTGGGTTCCACACTGACAGCAGACGGGGGACTCAAACTCACGAACTGTGAGATCATCGCCTGAGCTAAATTTGGATGTTTAACCGACTGAACCACCCAGATGCCCCTGGATAGATTTTAAGTTAAACATATACCTATACTTCAAAATAGTAAATTCTCTATTCAGTTTAAAATTCTGTGCTTAATTTTTATAGGTGAAAAATATTGGTTGTTATTATTTAAAATAACTAAACAAAATATATGCTGTGAATTTTACATGAGAAATAGAGTAAAAATAAAGTAAAAGTCATAAATAATAGGTTAAATGTCAACTAAAAAAGAAAAAAATAACCAATTGGCAGTTTTCATTTGCATTTTTCAGTAACAAAGTTCAATTTTTTTTTTCAGAAATATACTCATTTATCTAAATTCTTCCACATAGTGTCAGTTCTTTGTCAGTTATAATTTGGTAAATATTTTTTCTGGATTTTCTTTATTACACATTTTTGACAGATTATTCTTTTTTTATTTTTTTTTATTTTTTTTTTCAACGTTTATTTATTTTTGGGACAGAGAGAGACAGAGCATGAACAGGGGAGGGGCAGAGAGAGAGGGAGACACAGAATCGGAAACAGGCTCCAAGCTCTGAGCCACCAGCCCAGAGCCTGACGCGGGGCTCGAACTCACGGACCGCGAGATCGTGACCTGGCTGAAGCCGGACGCTTAACCGACTGCGCCACCCTGGCGCCCCTTTTTTTATTTTTTTAAGTTTATTTATTTTGAGAGACAGAGAGAGAGAGTGGGAGAGAGAGACAGCAGGTGCATGAGTGGGAGAAGGGAGGAGAGCAACACAGAGAGAGAGAATGCCAAGCAGGCTCCATGGTCAGCACATTACCCAGTGTAGGGCTTCATCCTACAAACCTTGAGATCACTATCTGGGCCAAGATCAAAAGTGGAACACTTACCCTACTCAGCCACCTAGGTGCCCCTTGACAGACTATTCGAAAACAAAAGAGTCCTTATGTTCACCAATATAGAACAATAAGTCTTCCTTCATTATTTTTACTAGTCTACAGCTTTGGCTACATAGTGCCAAGATATCTGGCTGAAAAGCAAAAGCCAAACGCTTAATGTATTGTTTTAAGCACATTTGAATACAAACAGTAAAATTGAGAGCTTTCAATGTACCGTTTAAATTGGTTGAAGGTGAATTTACATGAAGCCAATTTTTTACTTTTTGATTCAATATTTTAGTTGCCAGGTACATATAAAATTTCTTTGTGTTGCTTATGGTAAATATAAAGTTTTGTAATCAAATTGATAGAAGGTCTTAAAATAATTTTAAAGTTGTGCAACCAAATTTACACAGTGGGCATGTTACAGGTAGCTAGACTGGCCATGATATGGATTTTATATATCTGAAAGATTCCCATTTCCTTAAATATATTAAATTACAAATTTGCCTTCTATACTTCCATTCCTAGCCCAGATGGAATAACAAAGCCTAGATTTACCCTTCTACTTTGAAATGACCACATATTGTCTGATAATATTCACATGAAGTGTCCAGACTAGAGAAAACCATGGGACAGTAGTGAATATTAATTATTGCCAGGAGCTGAGATATAGGGAGATTTGAAGTGATTGTCAATTGTCATAGGTTTTCTTTTTTTTTTTTTTTTTTTTTTTTTTTTTTTTTTTTTTAAATTTTTTTTTTTTTCAACATTTATTTATTTTTGGGACAGAGAGAGACAGAGCATGAACGGGGGAGGGGCAGAGAGAGAGGGAGACACAGAATCGGAAACAGGCTCCAGGCTCTGAGCCATCAGCCCAGAGCCTGACGCGGGGCTCGAACTCACGGACCGCGAGATCGTGACCTGGCTGAAGTCGGACGCTTAACCGACTGCGCCACCCAGGCGCCCCTGTCATAGGTTTTCTTTAGGGGGTAATGAAAATGTTTTAAAATTAGAGAATGGTGATGTTCACACAACTCTGTAAATGATTAAAAACTACTGGGTTGTATACTTAAACATGTGAATTTTATGTATATTAATAATATCTCAATAAAGCTGTTATGAAAATACATGAAAAAACAACCTGAGAAATGCAAAGAGAAACTTACAAATCTAAAGTTTGTCTCAGAGATTTCAATATTCCTCTTACCACTAGGTAATAGAACGAGCAGACAGAAAATAACAAGGATATAGTAAAATTATACAGTATGAATAACTTGATCTAATTGATGTTTATGGAATACCCCACAGTTAAAATAAATTCTTTACAAGACCACATGGTACATTTGCCAAAATAGACCATATTCTGAACCATGAAGCACATTTCAAAAATTGTAATAGAATTCAAATCATGCAAAGCACAACCAAAAAGATTTAAAGTACAAATCAAATTCACAAAAATATGCAGATAATCCAAAATACGTGAAAACCAAATAACATACTCCTTATGAACCCAAAGGTCAAGGAAGAAATCAAAATAGAAATGAGAAATTATTTTGAATTGAAAATAAAAACACAATATATCAGAATTCATGAGATGCAGCCTCAGCAGTACTTAAAGGGAAGTTTACAGCTCTCAGTGCTCATATAAGAAGGAATTGTCTCACATAATGAACTCAATTTTCAATTAAAAAAAAAACTAAGAAAAGAAGAGCAAATTAAACTCAGAGTAAGTGGAATAACTGAGATAATAAAGATCACAAAGGATACCGATTAAATAAAAAACAGAAACATCACTGAAACCAGTGTTTTGTTGAGATCAATAAAATTGACAAATTTCTACCCTAATTACACAGGAAAAAAGAATAACACACAAATTAAGAATGTCACCAATGAAAGAAGATATTGTTATAGCTTCTACACATATTGAATCCAACAACTTGAATGAAATGGACAAACTGCTTGAAACACACAAATAGTAAATCTCATGTAAGAAAAATGGGATTACCTGAGTAGTCTTGTATCTATTGAAGAAATTGTAATTACAGTTAAAATCCTTTCCACAAAGAAAGTTTTGGCCTACGTGTGTTTACTGAATTGTCCCAAGCATTTTTTAAAAATGCCAACTTAACACATCTTCCAGAAAACTGAGGAAATGCCTCCCAATTTATTCAATGAAGCCGGCATTATGATACCTAAACAAAAAAGACCAAAAAGATACTTAAAGAAAATGACCGATGGAAATCCTTCATGTACACCAATGCAAACATTCTTCACAAAAGTTCAGTAAATTAAATCCAAAACTGTATTTTAAAGGAATTATAAATTCTGACTTGGTGTGATTTATCTCAGAAATGCAAAGTTTGCTTAACTTTTAAAAATCAATCAGTGCAATTTATTATATTGACAGAAGAAAAAATATGTAAGATTATTTCAAAATATGCAGAAGAAAACATTTTACAAATTCAAACACCTCTCAACAAGCTATATGGTGTATAACTCAATTCTAGTTAATAAACAGGAGAGGAAGTCTGAGAGCATCCCCCCAAATTGTTCTCCTTTGATTAAAAATGAACAGCACAAAGGATCAACAGAGATAATAGACCCTTTCTGGTCTCCAAATGTTCCCACGTGAACGTGAAATTAGACTGCTTTATTCCTAGGGGTGAGGATTGCGTCAGGATGCTAAAGATGACAAAGTACAAATACCCAAATAACTAGATTTCATGTGAAATCATTAAACTGCTGAACGAACCAAACCTAGATGCTCCCTTCCTTCACAGCCCTTATTCTAAGAGAAATTATAATTCATTATAATTCATTATAATTTTTAAAAGCTGACTTGGGTTTTAAAGCATTAAGTATACACTGTCAAACGCCATAGTGAAAAAGCTAATACAGCTTGAAAACTTATTAAATATTAGTCTGGGGGCACCTGGGTGGCTCCGTCAGTTGGGCAGCCAGCTTCTGCTCAGGTCATGATCTCACGGTTTGTGAGTTTGAGCCCCACGTCGGACTCTGTGCTGACAGTTCAGAGCCTGGAGCTGCTTGGGATTCTGTGTGTGTGTGTGTGTGTGTCTGCCCCTCCCCCACTCTCTCTCTCTCAAAAATAAATAAACATTACAAAATATTTTTTAAAATATTAGTCTGAATTTGTTTCATGTTATATTTGGCATAATGGAACACTTTAAATGCGTTTTCTATTTTTTTTTAATGTTTGTTTATTCTTGAGAGAGAGAAACAGAGCATGAGCGGGAGAGGGGCAGAGAGAGAGGGGGAGACACAAAATCCCAAGTAGGCTCCAGGCTCTGACCTGTCAGCACAGAGCCCGACATGGGGCTCACGAACCACAAGATCATGACCTGAGCTGAAGTCAGCCGCTTAACCGATGGAGTCACCCAGGTGCCCTGTGTCTTCTTACAAGGAAGCAACCAAACCTCAACCTTGTAAATGCACAAAGTGTGATGTATTAGCACATACGCAAGTGTGTATTCCTCACTGAGAGGATAAGAAAGAAGAAGAAAGAAGATGTAGAATAATCAATTATCTCATGGCATAGTCCACAGCTACCCAATATTTTTTTCCTTCCTTTCTCCCCTCTCTGCCTTCCCTCCTCACGTGCGACAAAGATACACAACTTCCCCTTTGATCACCGTGGTTAATTTACTTCTGGAGGAGCAGGCATGAGGCTTGCCACAGACTCATGGTATTCGCACAGACCTGGAGCTCTACTTAAGCTAAGTAAGCTCTTTTCTTGAAGATAGTTTTGAAGGAGATTTCCTGGTTTACTGTGCCTTCATCTCTGGGCTGGTGAGGTCAGACCCTTTCACCATCTATCACCCATTTTTCCTTGGCCCCAAAATATGTGCGTGTGTGTACATGCACATCTGTGTTCACACACACGCACCCATCTGAGATTGGAAAACAGGGAGATGTATTTTTTATGTCTAGTGTCATCTCCCATTTGTATCCACCTGATCTTATGGTAAAAAAAGGAACATATTACGAGATCCAAATGCCAGATCTGTGGAATTATTTAATATTCACAAATAAGCAGAAAATACTGTGAACTGGAAATCGAAGAACTCCGAGCTAGTCGAAAGCCAGTGGTCTGTGCAATTATGATGATTGGAGGCGGGTGGCAGGAAGTGAAATTTCATCATTAAAGCTATTAGAAGTTAAAAGTGTCAATTTTTAAAGCTCAGGTCAAATTAATGGAAATTTTGTAAACATGATTGTTAGCTGTTTCTGATTTATTAAAAAGCAGCAAGGAGGGGGAAATCATTTGGTAAGAAGTCTAATAATTGTCAGCAGGGACAGTTAATATTCATTTGTGACATTTCACATAATAACTACCCCATCACACTTCCTGATACACTGGTTTGTTTTCAGCTATTAGATTAGCAATATAGAATAACTTCCTTAAAGATGATATGAATTGTTGATACAGAATACTAGGAACTGAGAAAGATAGACTAGTTTCTAGTAATATCTAATGTCTCTTGTATTCTTGCTGAAATAGATTTACTGGCAACCCAATCAAATACTGCCCATGACATTGGGGTGAGTAATTGTGCCCAGAGTAGGCAAGACAATCAAATAGAGTGTTTTTCCCTAAAATAATATCTGAAATTTTGACTGAGGTTAGACTTCCCATCAGCCTGGCTGGAACATAATTTTCAGCTTCTCCCTCCTTTGGCAACATCAACTATAACAAATCTTGGGCTTACTGGAAGTTTATATTCAGCTTGCCAATCACAACACCATAACTAAAAGTACTTGATGACATAATAAAAAGTAAAATACACTTAATAAAATAATAATTAGAATATCTTTCATAAAATGTAATTGCGAAACTTACTGCCTTCAACATCGTGAGTCATTGTATCCATTTTAGCCATACTCACTTATAAAACAATTACTAGTACGATACAGGAACAGAGTCGGTTCACCAGTATCCAAGTGATTTTCATCAAATACGTCCCCACTCATTGAGCGTAACTGAGAAAATGACTACAATGTGAACAAAAGCTAAACGGGAATAAAAATGCTTTTGCAAGATGCCCAGGTGAATGGAAGACAGCCTTGGTCCTCACCTACCACATTCAGAGAAGAGAAAATGCAGATCAGCTGTATTTCTTCATGTAATTTCTCCAAGCTCCTACACATCCCTTTCTGCAGAATTTTTGAATTCCTGAGTTGAAATGGAGTTATCTTCTGGGCTCGCAACTGTCTGAGCAGATGTGACAGAACTATACGAAGTGAAATTCGGTAGTACAGATGAACAACCATGTAATGTGTGGGCATTATCCCCAAACAGCACTGTGTTACATACACAAACCAGAGTCTCAACGTCCTTGCTCTTTCTAACCTTCACCAGCCACATATCCAGAGGCAGGATCCTGTGCTCATATCCTAAAAGTGATACAGACAAGTGATAACAGACAAGATAGCTCATCTGGAAAGCCTTACAGACAAGCATCCACCAAATACCCGCCTTAGAAACACCCACCACCAGGGGCGCCTGGGTGGCTCAGTCAGTTAAGTGTCCAACTTCGGCTCAGGTCACGATCACATGGTTTGTGGGTTCTAGCCCCTTGTCAGGCTTTGCGCTGACAGCTCAGAGCCTGGAGCCTGCTTCGGATTCTGTGTCTCCCTCTCTCTCTGTGCTACCCGCCCCCGCCCCCCCATGATCTGTCTTTCTCTCAAAAATAAATAAAACACATTAAACATTTTTTAAAAAAAAGAATCACCCACCAAATTTCTCTGCCACAAGGTCAAACCTCTTTGTAGTTAACCAACTTTGTCTGCCTCTTTAGCATCCATCCTTCCCTCTCCCCAGAACTGCTTCCAGTTTCTAGCTCTCTATTCATGTTATCTAAGTAGGGCTCCCTTAGCCCCAGGCAGGACATAAGCATGAGCAGAGGCAATCAGTGGTTTCTATCTCTAGAACAGTTAGACATCCAACAGAAACAGATGGCACAATCCAGTGAGGATAAACTGAGGAGCACTTATTTACAAACAGACTAGTTACAAAGGGTACATAGGTTATAAAGGAAACATTAGAGATAATGTGGAAATTCAAGTTCATTGCAACTGCTATCACCCTTAGACCCAAAGTATCTGGAAAGGAAGAGGATATAGGAAACAGGAAACAGAGGGAATCATCTAGAGCGAGGACTTGTGGGCTTTTGGTGAAGTCCAAAATGACACCACGAGGGAAAGAGAAGGGTAATTACCCCGACCTCCTCTTCACGTCTGTGCCTTCCCGCTGAGACTCCTGATTGGCTGAGCTCAAACCAAATTGGGAGGGATAGGAGCCTGTTGATGCAATCCAAACAGATCACCCTCCTACAGCTGAAAGCTAGAACTGAGAAGAGGTGGAGAGCCAAGAAAACAGTCAGGACAATCTTCCTAGTCACGGGAGTTTGATAGGAAAGTAGTAGCCCAAGGCTCAACTAGACACTGTGATGTTATGAGGACAAACGGTGGACCCACCATGTGGGCATAGAGAATCCAGCCAGCCCATGGGAGGCAGAGCTCAGCAATGGACCCAGGTGATGTTGTGAGTCCTGATCACATCATACCTAAGGACAAAACTGTTCACTTAAAAACTGCTTTTTTTAATTCTATAAGCCAATTTCATTTTTTTTTTTTTTTTACTTTCAACTGAAAGAGCTCTAACTGATACACTATGGACATCATTGAGAGTCAGCATAAGACTGAGTTCACATGCCTTTTCACCGTCAAAAAATCAGACCACTAAAGGACCATGATTTATTCCAGGGGTGCCTGGGTGGCTCAGTTGGTTGAGATGGTTGAGTTGGTCCAACTCTTGGTTTCAGTTCAGGTCATGATCCCAGGATTGTAGGATCGAGCCCTGCATCAGGCTCTGTACTGAACATGGAGCCTGCTTAGGATTCTCTCTCTCTTTCTCTCCCTCTGTCCCTCTCCCTTGCTTGTGCACTCTCTCTCTAAAATAAGAAAGAAATAATAAAAAATAAAGGGCCATCCTTCATTCCAGCTCATTCTCCCAAATCTGCCCCGAACTTAGCCATCTTCCTGACCTCTCCAGAAGCTCACCTCCAACTTTGAGATTCCTCTCAAAGTCAAATTTGTGCTTGTTTTAACAGATGAATCTCTTTCCAAACTTATTTTTGCAAAAACCTTATGGAATACTTTTTTTGTAATCCAGACATTTATTTTTAGTATCCCCCCCCAACCCTCAAAAATAATGGCTGACCACTCTGGAAAACAGTAGAACAGTATGGAGTTTCCTCAAAAAGTTAAAAATAGAACTACCCTACAATCAAGCCATTGCACTACTAGATATTTACTCAGAGGATACAAAAATACTAATTTGAAGGGGCACGTGCACCCCAGTTTTTATAGCAGCATTACCACCAGTAGCCAAATTATGGAAAGAGCCCAAATGTCCATCAATTGATGAATGGATAAGGAAGATGTGATATATATGGAGAGGAATATTACTCCACCATCAAAAAGAATGATATCTTGGGGCACCTGGATGGCTCAGTTAACAAAGCATCCCACTTCAGCTCAGGTCATGATCTTCTGTTTTGTGAGCCCCACGTTGGGCTCTGCGCTGACAGCTCAGAGCCTGGAGCCTGCTTGGGATTCTGTGTCTCCCTCTCTCTCTGCCCCTCCCCTGCTCACGCTCTCTCTCTCTCTCTCTCTCTCTCTCAAAAATAAATAAACATTCATTTTAAGAAAAAGAATGAAATTTTGCATTTGCAATGATGTGGATGGACCTAGGGTATATTTTGCTAAGTGAAGTCAGTCAGTCAAAGAAAGACAAATGCCATATGATTTCACTCATATGTGGAATTTAGGAAGCAAAATGAACAGGATGAACATAGGGAAAAGGGAAAGAAAAAGAGAGGGAGGCCAGCCACAAGAGACTCTTAACTATAGAGAACAAACTGAGGGTTGCTGGAGGGGGGGGTGGGCAGGGGATGGGCTAAATAGGTGATAAGCATTAAACAGGGCACCTGTGATGAACCCTGGGTGTTATATGTAAGGAATAAATCACTGAATTTTACTGCCAAAATCAATATTACACTACATGTTAACTAACTAAAATTTAAACAAAAACTTAAAAAATAAATGGCTGACCCAAACCTGACAGCACTAACGTTTTTTTCTCAAGGCTGGTGTTTCGACAACTGACCTACCCGTTGTAAGATGCATCACAAGATATGTGTTCTAAATAATAAGAGCCTCAAACGCTTGTGGATTCTTTTCTTCTGAGAAGAAGTTTAATATCAACTGTGCAGTAACACCAGTCACACTCCTTTGGACCCTAATATACATACTACAGTGACAGGGAAAGACATGGTACCAGAGATGTGGCATAAAGGGAATTAAATGCCCGTTGGGTCTATTTCATCCATGATACTGTTGAGTGAGAAGTCTCTGCCGATACATCATTCATGGTTGCAGTGACTCCGTATGATTGCAGTGCTTGATGTTCTTGGGGACAAAAAATGAGAGTTTTCTCAAAATCTGGGGAAGCCTTCTTGGATCCCCCAAGAAGCAGATACCAAAGCAGAATTCGTTATGCAACAGATTTATTGGTGGAAACAGGTGTGACCATCAGTTACACATAGGTGTGTAACAAATTACCCCCCAACCCTTACAGTTTTCAACAACAAGTATTTAGTATATCAAACACTTTCTAAGAGTTAGGAATCCAAAAGTGGCTTAACGAGGTAGTTCTGGCTCAGGATCTTTCAGGAGGTTACAGTCCAATTGTTAGCTGGGGAAACAGTCATCTCAGGCTGGAAAAGTTGCTTCCAGCCTCACTTGCATGGTTGTTGGAGGTCTCAGTCTCTCAAGTGTAGTGTATGGCCAAGAAACTTTTATTGACTCATTATGTAGACCTGTCTGTAGGCTATCATGGCATGGCTTTGTTTCCTTCAGAGCAAGCAAGCAATCAGGGAGAGACAGAGAAATCTTGCAAAAGCAAGCAAGAGAGTACAACCAGAAGAGAAATCGCACGCTTTTATAATCAATCTTAGAAGTGTCTACACAAGAATGTGGATATCAGGAGTCGGGGATCATTGAGGACCATCATCCAGAGGACTGGCAATCATCATGTGTGAAGGAAAAGGAGGTTAGAATCAGAGCAGGTAAGAGTCTTCAGGTTATGCGGCAGATATAACCCCTGTGAAAGGAGAGAAGGAAGAACGGAGTAGGCAGAGTCTCAAAGGGCAGTGCAATCCTGAGAAAATTCTGCCTCGGCTGGTGGAGAGTGCCTAAGGCAAAGATGCCACTTGGAAGTATCCTGCATTTGGAAGGATCTAGATTCCAGTACCCTGCTGTGCTCAGTAACTGGCTGGGAGTGGCTTGGGAGAAGCGTGGCCTGGCATAAATGCTGCAGTGAATCCAAAAGTGTGGCCATGCGGAGGCCGGCAGTGAGTGATGCTCCCTACAGCAGGTTTCCTTCAAGGAAGTAGCAGACCGCCACCATGATACTCATGCCATTACGTGGTGTTCTACATTTGGGTATATTCGTTATGTGTGTTACTCCAAGTGGAAGGAGAACCACTGCCGGTGGACACCCATACCCTGACAGTTGTTGCAAAACCAAATGCCTTCCAAGCCCAGGCAGAGAACAGAGGTGAATGAATCACCGGACCTGACCCAGGGAATGAAGGAATGCATGCCCATCAAAAGCGGTAGCTCCCACGTGTCAGCTCCATCTGCAAGTTTCTGAATGGAAATGTCAACCTTCCAGTCCTAGATTTTTTAATTCTCCAAAAGAAGTCAGAAATCTGAAATTTTTCAATGGAGTCTTATGAATGTTAAGTGTGGCTAACAAATCCAATTTAAAAAAAACACACAGACCTTCTCTTCAACAAATGGTATCGGGAAACTTGGATGGCGACAGGCAGAAAAATGAAGCGGGACCGCTTTCTTACACCATACATAAAAATAAATTCAAAATGGATGAAAGACCTAAGTGTGAGACAGGAAACTATCAAAATCCTAGAGGAGAACACAGACAGCAACCTCTTTGAACTTGGCCAGAGCAACTTACTGGACCCACTGCTGAAGGCAGGGGTAATAAAAGCAAACATGAAGTATTGGGACTTCATCAAGATAAAAAGCTTCTGCACAGCGAAGGAAAAACGTCAACAAAACTAAAAAGCAGCCTGCAGAATGGAAGAATATATTTGCAAACGGCATAGCTGATAAAGGGTTAGTATCCAAAATCTATAAAGAACTTATTAAACTCAACTTTCAAAACACAGAAAACCCCAGTTAATAAATGGGCAGAAGACATGAATAGACACTTATTCCAAAGAAGACATCCAGATGGCTAACAGACACATGAAAGGAAACACACGAAAGACACAATGAAGGGGCACATGCCCCCCAATGTTTATAGCAGCATTATCAACAATAGCCAAACTATGGAGAGAGCCCAAATGTCCGTCAACTGAATGGATAAAGAAGGTGTGTGTGTATGTATATATACCATATGATTTCACTCATTTGTAGGATTTAAGAAACAAAACAGATGAACTTACGGGAAAGAGGGGAAAAAAGAGAAGAAAGGGAAGCAAACCACAAGAGACTCTTAACTATAGAAAACAAACAGGGTTGATGGAGGGGCAGTGGGCAGGGGGTTGGGCTAGATGAGTGCTGGGTATTAAGGAGGGCACTTGTGATGAGCACTGAATGTTGTACTTAGTGACGAATCACTGAATTCTACTTCTGAAACCAATGTTGCACTGTATGTTAGCTAACTAAAATTTAAATCAAAAAAAAAAAAGGAAAAAAAATAAAGTTGCTTGTAATAGGAAAAAAAGTGCATTGGAAGCCACATTGTGCTATTTAAATGTAAATGAATGATCAAGGCTGATTCTGTGTTCCTGTACATTAAAACAAGTTGTGTCGATTTAAGAAAAAATACAGGGTGGCAACTAGACATGTCTAGAGGCCATAAATAGGCTACTAGTTACTGTTTTATAACATCCTACTTATAGCAATGCAGAGTAATGTACCATAAAACAAAAACAAAAACAAAAGTGGGACGCCTGGGTGGCTCAGTCAGTTGAGCATCTGACTTGATTTCAGCTCAGGTGATGATCTCACAGTTCGTGGGATCCAGACCCACAGCTGGCTCCACACTGTCAGAGCAGAGCTTGTGTGGGATTCTCCTCTTCCCTCTCTCTCTGCCCCTGCCCCACTTGAGCTTGCTCTCTCTCTCTCTGTCTCTCTCTCTCTCAAAATAAATAAATGAACAAAAAAAATAAAACACAAATTTCTTGTCATTCATATTTGAGCTTCATCTAAAGAAAAACTACAACGAGGTCCAGTCTATGTTAATTTTTCCCTTTAACATTATGGAATTGTGACTGGCAACCAATGTCTTCTCATGCACAACTCTATTTTTTTTTTTTCTCTTAAAAACAAGCTTGGGGGCGTCCGGGTGGCTCAGTTGGTTAAGCGTCCGACTTCAACTGAGGTCATGATCTCTTGCTCTGTGAGTTCAAGTCCCCCAGTAGGTTTCTGTGCTGACAGCTCAGAGCCCGGAGCCTGCTTCAGATTCTACGTCTCCCTTTCTTTCTAACCCTCCCCTGCTCACACTCTGCCTCTCTCTTTCTCTCAGAAATAAATATTAAAAAAAAATGTTTGCAGGGGCGCCTGGGTAGTTCAGTCAGTTACACCTCCGATTCAGCACAGGTCATGATCTTGTGGTTTGTGGGTCTGAGTCCTGAGACCGGCTCTGTGCTGACAGCTTGGAACCTGGAGCCTGCTTGGGATTGTCTCCCTCTCTGTGCCCTTCCCCCACTTGTACTTTGTCTCCCTCTCTCTCTCTCTCTCTCTCTCAAAAATAAATAAACATTAAAAAAATTTTAAAAATGTTTGCAGGTTCATAGCATAACTTAAAAATCTAATTCAAAGTATCTAATTTTATCGTTACTCTTTCTAAGGCATTTTCTTAGATATACCTAGCTTTATTATTTTTTTAAAGTCATGTCCAATTCTTATAAGCCTTTTAAAAATTAGATCTGCATTAGCTATTATTTTGAAGTGTAAGATTTAAATACTTTAATGATGACCCATGATAAGCACTTAATTGAGTGTTTATTCGTAACAACATGTATTGATTGGTGATTGGTCTTCAGTGTTAAAGTTTAAAGAGACTGAAACTTTTTACATTTCTTTTTTGTATATAAAAAAAAAAGAAACTCACAAATCTTCCTTCAAATCGCACAGCCTTCCTTCATTTATTTTTAATAAACATATCCAAACCCTATGGCTCAAATGAAGGATAAAGGCCCCCCTGGGACTTATCCCCCCATGATTTTTCTCTGAGCTCCAAATCACTTTCTTTGAAGTGAAACTTACTTCCATACCTCTCCCCATCTTACATCCCTAACACAAATGTTAAAAGTAGGATTAACCTGCTTCTCTTACGGATTCAAAGCACCTAAATTTTCCTTATCTTTCCAGTATTGGCAAATGTACAATAAGACTACACATTTTATAGATCTGGTTTCAAAAGATTTAAAATTATTCCACATTATGGTTTCTCATAAGATACACATAAGCTAAGCAGATCTTCCAATTTTAACAGGTTTTATTGTACCATATTATTTTTAGAAGTACATTCAATAATATCATCACCCAACTCATCAAAAAGAGTTCGTGAGAGCAGATACAAATTTTCAAAATTCGACTTTCATATGAAAGCCTGACTTTCGCCATTAGCATTCCGTAGTCTATGGCTTTCCTTAAAGAGACGACTCATTTTGTTCGCTTCGGAGACAATATCTACCCAAAATTCAAAACTCACTATGTATAGTTTTTTCTTCTAGTTTGTCGTTCAAGTAAAGATGGTGTTTTATGGCAAAAAAAAAATCTAATTGGATTAACAACTCAGTGGCATATGTGTTTTGCCTTAAGACAAACATCATACTTTTGGTATGCAGCAGATATATTTTATGCTTACTTCCTATTTTGTCACACCGAACATTAAAAAGATGTGTCATTAAGAGTTGATATTAACAAAATTTCTTATTTTTATTACTTCATGAAGGGCATTCTGTAGTGAAACTCTCTTTTTTCTACCTTACTAGAACTACATCGCTTTGTGCTCAGTTGCTAGAAGTTTTACTCACCGTTGATTTTTCATATACAAATGTCAACACGATGAAAAAGGCAAACAATACCTTACTATTACTATGAAAACAAGTATTACTTTATTGTTCTCCTACAGGAGTTTCAGAGACCCCAGAGTTTCATTGACTACATTTTGAGAACCATTAACGTAGAGAATAATTTTCTTTTATATTATTAATTTTATAAGGATGATTTAAGCATATTAAATGTATATGAAGGGTCATACCTATTTCATCCTACGTTTTGTTATTCTCCATTAAAAATATATCTAAGATTTTAAGATGCATCATTTGATTTAAACCCTGTAAAAGGTGTTATGGTAGTCCACGTTTGTTAACACAGTGTAGTAAAATCCACACTTGGTATAGGTACCATTTATCCCAAAGTTGGATTCCTTCCTACTAGGAGCACAGGGATGTAGTTAAAAATAAACAACAGCAGATACAAAGTCATACCTGCTCATTCAGAACAAATGCTTGGAGCTGGCCCAATGAAACATCATTCCAAAGCCAACAGAGTGAATTGTGTGTAACTAAGACTATTGACTTAAGAGTCCTACATATGGTTTTTCCTTGGCAATGTGAGAATTTCATTTTGTTTGTTGCAAATAGCAAAAAAGGATTTCTTTAAGAAATGTTTAGAAATGGCTACAATTAAATGTGCCTGCTAACAGCATCGAGGATAATACCAAATATAATATAGCATGAAGATAAACAATGGAGCCAAATGACCTGGGATCAAGTCCTACCACTTACTACTTATGAAAGACAGGGCATCTGTGAAATGGGGCTACTAGTAATGTTTCCCCATATTATTACCAATGAACATTATTATTAATAATAAAATAGTTTTTGAAAGACACCATGCATTAATATATGTAAAGTTCTCAAAAAAGTGCCTGGAATAATAAGTAATAAATATTTTTATTTCATTTATTTCATTTCATTTGTACCAGTAAAAATTGTGAAAGACTTTGGAATAGGCAAAAATAAGATTACTAGGTATCCTGTCCAGTCCACCCCTTTGGGTTATCTCAGCTTTTAATTATCATTGAGCTATTTTCCAACTTTAGAAGTTGTAGAAACCTAACCGTAATGCAAAAGATTCTTGTGAGTTGGAAAACAATTGATTATTGCCCTGTAGTTATTGACTGATTTTACAACTCTGCATAAACTCACTACAGCATTCCTGATTATTTATGGATGCGCACACTTTTAGAATTTTCTTTGAGTGAATCGGAATGTCTTCCTGGTGCCCTCATTAATTAATGAATTATAAAATCTTTGATGAGTGTTCATTTTATGCTTGTATGAGCATCATGATTTTAGCATTTTAAAAAATTATTTTTTACTTCATTATTATTGCACAGATATCTGACATTAATTAAAGGGGAAAACGCACTATGAGGAGAATTAATGTAATTTTGGAATATAGTGGGAGCAGGTGGCATCGTTTATTGGAGACAGCGTTGGTAATCCTCAGAGAGCATCATATTAATGGCACTGAGTTATTAAATCAAAGGTAATCAGGTTAGACTTTTCATGATTGAAAAGGGTAGGGAAGTGAATATAGTTTTTTTTTAAGTTACTTTTTTAGTTGACAGTGTTTAAATATTTTATTTTCGGCTTAGTTATCCTGAGTATTAGGTGGAAAATCTCATTTCATGACAAAACTACGTATATAAAATGCTATCTACAAAACTCTAAAAGCTTTTTTCTCTCTGGTCCTGTCACTGTAATTTAACTTGATTTCCTGGCTGTTCTGTCCAAGGTAATAATTCTGGAACTGGAGGCAGCAAATCAGTTGTTTCTATTCTATTCCATTCCACCCTCTTCCTTAGACAGACTAAAAATTCACTGAATTCTCTGAATATTGAATTTCTGCTCCATTACATGATGGCATCTCATTTTTGCATTTAAAAAAATGGCATTTATTTCATACACAATTTATAACTGAATTGTTAAGAATGTTTATGTATATCTGCTTTAAAGAAAGCTCTTTTATTTTTCCCTTTATATGGCCCTACATTTAACAATACTAACACAATAAAACCAGAAAGTTAAAACTCAGTAATTTGGATGTCTTAATAATTTAGGCGGAAAGGATTAAATTGGAACTGACTTTTGTACATCTGCTCATTTAAGACAATGATTTATTGAGTACATTTAGTATAAAATAGCTAAAAATATCTATGTTTTATTTATCAAAGTGAGGAAAATATTCCAAGGGCTTTACATATTCGTTTCTACGTAATTTTTGTGATAATAACAGATAATTATTATTTACTAATTTAAGATACCCACTTATACGATGGTTTGTGGTTCTGATATACACTAAACATTCTCAGTTGCTTTTTGTAACAACATCCCATAATTTAAAGTAATCTTCCTGACAAATAAGGAAGAGTTTGGGTATTTCTTTTCATGTGTACAATATAAAAATGTTTTTATCCTAAAATATCTGAGTGCCACTTTACTTGTGCAAATGGATTAAACACATTCTATTGTCTGTTTTATAGCAAGGACTCAATAACCAACAATGTAAATTGGTGCAGTCACTCTGGAAAACAATGTGGAGCTTCCTCAAAAAGTTAAAGATGGAACTACCCTGCAACCCAGCAATGGCACTACTAGGTATTTATCCAAACAATACAAAAATACTGATTCCAAAGGGCATATGCACCCCGATCTTTATAGCAGCACTATCTACAATAGCTAAATTATAAAAAGACCTCACATGTCCATGGACTGATGAATGGATAAACAAGATGTGTACATATGTATGGAATATTACTCAGCCATCAAAAAGAATGATATCTTGCCATTTGCAATGACATGGATGGACCTAGAGCGTACCATGCTAAGCAAAATAAATCAGCCAGAGAAAGACAAGTACCATATGATTTCACACATATGAACAAAACAGATGAACATATGGAAACGTGGAGGAGAAAAGAGAGAGAGGAGAAACAAACCACAAGAGACTTTTAGGGTTGATGGAGGGAGATTGGTGGGGGATGGTCTAGATGGGGGATAGATACTAAGGAGGGCACTTATTGTGATGAGCACTGGGTGTTGTATATAAGTGATGAATCACTGAATTCTACTTCTGCAACCAATATGGCACTATATGTTAGCCATCTAGAATTTAAATTAAAATTTTAAAAAGAAAAAAAATAAACCAACTTTCCTTTGCTGCCACTGTTTTATTCCAAGAAGCAACTCAAGTCTGCCCTCCCAGCCCTATGGAAAGATTCTGCACCAACATGGCAGAATCAGGCGGAAAGCAAAGTGGGAAGTTTTGCTGATCCATTTCACCATCTTTCACAGAGCCGGAAAACTTTAATACAGATTTATACCCTCATTCCAAGTTTCTGACATGCAATTATGTAAGTAGAAGTAAAACTAAAACCTTCTGAGGAACTAGTGTTTAATCAGCATAAAATTCAGTATTTCCCAAGTGACCAGTAATTGCATAGCACTTCCGGAAAGAAGATTAACTCCCTTCGTTTGGGTGTGAAGTGTACTCAGATGATCTCTAGTCTTGCATCGCTTGGACTGGCCAAAAGATTCTATGGATCAGTCAAACTCAACCACTCCTACCTACCACCGATAAAAGAATGGGGAGAGAGAGACAGAGAATGAGGGAAAACAATCCTGATTTGGATGAGACGCTAATGAGATAATGTGGAGTTTTCATTGAATTGTAAAATCATCCCCCAAACAAAAGCTTGGTTTATCACCCGCTAATCACAAATTATGCAAGTTTGCTGCCAGCTAAGCTTTCTTAACCATGTGGGGAACTCTTAGAGGCAACGGTGATCTACTTGGAGAAGTACAGTAAGAGACAGAAGCATTGCCCAGGCAGCCCTGGATACAGGAAGCCCTAAATCTATGAACTGGAATTGGAGTAAATGAGAGAAGCCTGTGCTATTTCCGCAAGCTCTTCTGTGGCTTTGAGTCACTGACCTCATTCAGACATTTCTTCGTTCATATTATCTTTAGGTACTGGATTTATTTAAATTCGATCAGCTTTTGTATTTTTTTATGGGTAAGAAAATAATGCCTACTTTTCAATTTTACTAGAAAAGAGGATGTTGTTTTCATGGTACAAATAATATATGGAACCATTAGGAAAGAATGAGTTGACTTTCAAAATGTAAATTAAAAAATTATTTCAAGCCTAGGAGGAAGAGAACTCTTTTTGGTCCAATATGCCAATTACTTCCAGTAATATCCTTGCCCTATATTCATAACTAAAACAGATCTCCTAAGCATAATGGACCTCCATGAAATAACATCTGCCCTGAAATCTCCTTGGGTAATTTGGCTAAAGTCCATATACTCATAATTTAGCTGTAACATAATTTTACAAATTAAAATAGTAACACTAATGATCGTATTTGGTTCTTACATAAAGTTTATATTTTAACATAAAATCTATTCCTTATGTTTCTGTTTCAAATACATAGATATTCGGTGAGTGAAATACGTTCTTCTGAGACGTTTTGGGTTTTGATTACTGTAAAGTATCGCTAAGATTGTTGTCATTAATTTTGTACATTCAGGTTTGTCTCCTTCGGCCCCAGTTGCTAAAGTCATGATAATAGGAAATTCAAACAGCATTAAATAGATATTTGTATGTGATGTTAGCTCTGGCATGCTGCCTTCTGACTTTTTTACAGGTCAAGTCTCAGAAATCTCATTCTGCCCCTGCAAACTGCTTTATTCATGACTTTGAAAATGCCAAGATCAAAAGGGGGTGCACGCGATTCAATTCAATTTGTTCAAGTGGACAGAAAAGATGTTCTTTTGTTCACATGACAAGGACATTTGATCCAGAAAAGTCTGTATTACTTCATTCTTGAAGAAGGGCACAGGACTTGCTTTATGAATCTGTTTTGAAAATTTTTTTGTTGATCGGTTTATTAACAGTCTGATCCAAATAACAGTCTAAAAATGAGGCAATTAGCAAGTCTTTTGTCCAAAAAAGAAAACACGATGCATTTCATTATCAACAGCCAATGAGCATAAAGAACGATCTCTGGGATTCTGTTTCCCTGAAAGCCTTGAACAGGGTCAAGGAGATGCCACGTAAGCTCTGAGAATTGAGGGGAAAGGGTAGTTCACAAAGTGCCAATAAATGTATCTGGTTTATTTATCAATCCTCATTACCATTTCTGGGGAACCAAATAAAGGAGACTGTAATTCATCTATAAAAGAATTTCCTAGATAATACCTACGCTGCTGGCATTTTACGAAAACTAGGGCAAATCTTAGTCTTTCTTTGCTCACGAATGAACTGTTTGTTTTATTGGTATTCACCAGTGTTTGGTCATATGATGAGGGGATGTGATAAAGAGACGAATGGGGGGGAGGGAGGGGATCGAAACCACAAAGTAAATGAAAATTTAAATGGAAGGACATGGAAGGGCATCATTCCATTAGAGTGGGATATTTAGGGGAATAAGGGATTTGATACAAATGTAGGACTCCAGGGAAGATACGCATGCTTCATTTCAGCTTGCCTGAGCTTTGGCACCTTACCGTCTCCCTGATGAGCACCTGGCCTTTCAGCCCCACTGAGTAGAGGGACCCAGGAGGTGGGGTCACGGCTCTCACCCTTGTTTGCAAGTCAGTATCACCTGGAGAACTTTGAGACTGTGTTTCTGACTGGGGTCTCCTCGCTTAACCCATTAAGTCTGGGTCTTTGTGGGTGGGCCCCAAACGCTCCTAAGTGTGAAGCTAGAGTTAAGAAACACTGGTTTCTGGGGAAATACGGAATTCGCAGGTTGGAATGGTAAATTTAGGACAGATAACAATTCAGGAAATGGAAGTATGAATGCATTTTCTTTCAGAGCTCATCTGACATGTCCCAAATTCTGGATACCACTTTTTCTCTGCGGTATTTTCTGGTGAAAAGAAGAACCACATGTGTACATTTTGCTGTTCCACGATCTCTTCTTTCTTCTTTTGCTAATCAGATCCAGGACATCAAAGCAATAAAAACAATCCCTTCCCTCTCGTGACAGTGGCAATTGTCTTCATTTGCAACCCCTTTTCTAAGAAAGTGGGCTAGAGTGGTATTGTTTTTAAATTTCTTTAACGTTTATTTTTGAGAGACAGACCATGAGTGGGGGAGGGGCAGAGAGAGAGGGAGACACAGAACCCGAAGCAGGATCCAGTCTCTGAGCTGTCAGCACAGAGCATGACGCGGGGCTCAAACTCAGGAACCCTGAGATCACGTCATGACCTGAGCTGAAGTAGGTCACTTAACCGACTGAGCCACCCAGGCACCCCTTCAGTGGTATTTTTTAAATGAAAATTTGGAACTTCAGTGAACTTGACCTGATTGAGACTTGCTCTGGAGCTACAGATTCTATGAGATTTGATTAACTAATACTTCCTGCTGACTTGCTGGGTTTCAAGGTAGGTACGTGCAATGGTAGAAACGCTCTGACGGCTGTGTAAGGAAAGATGCCATAAAGCAGAGAAGCCTGTTGGCACAGCTCCAGGGTAATGGAACTTCTTAAGGCAAAGGGATTGGCAATTAATGATCAATGGTGGTAGAAGATATCAAAGAACACTCTTTGATTTCCTCAATCCTCTCTGTGTCAAGAGACACTGTTGCAAAAAACATGGCTTCTGTCTATTCTACCTGTTCCTCACCAAACACACACACTGGCAGCCTCAAAAGAATCAGGTACATAGAACTCGCATTGATGGTGGTGACTGAGCCAAAGTATAGTATTTCCAAGGAACATATCAACTAAATCCTACAGAAAGTATCTCTCAAACTCATCTATACCATTTGTGACCAACCTAAAAACCTTTTATATGCCTTTTCATTAGCCTCCCCGTTCAAATTCAAAGATAGTTGCAGGAGGACTCCAAACCTTAAAGGAACTTATCTCAGTGATAACTAATTTTAAAGTTGGGGTGAGGTCTTTATGGCATTAAAATGATTCTGGGGTGCCTGGGTGGCGCAGTCGGTTGAGCGTCCAACTTCAGCCAGGTCAGGATCTTGCTGTCCGGGAGTTCGAGCCCCGCGTAGGGCTCTGGGCTGATGGCTCAGAGCCTGGAGCCTGTTTCCGATTCTGTGTCTCCCTCTCTCTCTGCCCCTCCCCTGTTCATGCTCTGTCTCTCTCTGTCCCAAAAATAAATAAACGTTGAAAAAAAAATGATTTTATGGTAAGAGGACACAAGACTATTTGAATCCTGCTCCAAAACAGATGTAATTATCTTCACAAGGTTGTCCCTAGGGCTCCACACAGAATGTCTACAAAAGAAATGGAAGGAACACTTTTTATTGTCCTGGCTCAATGTAGATATCAGGAAGGCTGCGATGGAGAACGTGACCTAGGCTAGTAACCTCCACCTGAGTTCAAATTTCAATCTCAGCTCTCATCACGCTTTAGAAGATCACGTCTACTTTAGAAGAAAAAAAAAATAGAAGTGCACCTGAAACTAAAGTAACATCTCATGTCAACTATACTTCAATAAAAATAAGTAACTACATACATACATACATACATACATACATATATACAGACGACAAGAAAAAAAGAGAAGAAAAAAGAAAGGAATAGAGAAAGAAAAAGGTTAAGAAACAACCCGTGTCAATTTATCTGGGTTGCAGAGAGAAAAGAAAGGTATACCAGGTAATGACTTTATTTATTAAATTTTCTTTAGTTTGAATTAATTGTAGGCTCCATACAGTTATAAGAAATAAAAATAATGTCAGGACATTGACATTGTTAGAATCCACCATTATACTCTACGTGTGTGTGTGTGTGTGTGTGTGTGTGTGGGTGTGTGTGTTTAGCTCTGTACAAACTATCACATCTGTAGGTTCATATATCCACCACTAAGATCCTTCATTTTGCCCTTTTATAACATAGCCCCCTCTCACCTCCCAAATCCATGGTAACCACTTATATGTTCTCTACTCCTAAAATTCAAGAATGTTCCATAAATGCCTTTGTACAACATGTAACCCTTTGGGATTGGCTTTTCGCAGATAGCATAAGTGTCTTGAAATTCATCCAAGTTGTTGCACATATCAATAATTTGTCCCCTTATGTTGCTGAACAGTATTCCGTGGGAGGTATGTACTGCATTTGTTAAACCACTCCTTGCAGAAGGGCATCCAAAATGAATCTCCATTTTGGCTATGGCCTATAATGCTGCTTTGGACAATTGTTTACAAGTTTTTGTGCGAGCATGCTTTTCATTTATCTGGAATAGATGCCCAAGAGTACAGTTGCTGGGTCATGTGGAACTTGCATGGTTAGTTTTTTAAGAAACTCCCAACCTATTTTCCAGAGTGGATGTACAATTTTATACATCCATAGAATGGTCCAATTTCTTCTAATCCTCGCACCCATTTGGTGTTTTCTGTTTTAGTCATTCTGATACACAGCGATATCTCATTGTAGTTTTAATTTGAATTCTCCTGATGGTTAAGGATGTTGAACATCTTCTTATGTACATATGTCCCATCTGTATATCCTCTTTGGTGAGACATCTGTCCGGGATCCATTCTCTAATTGGATTCCTTGTGTGTTTTGACCGTTGAGTTTTGAGAGTTCTTTACATAGTCTAGATTTTAGCTCTTTACCAGATATGCGGTCTGCAAATACTTCCTTCCAATCTTTAGTTTAGCTTTTAATCACTTAACAGGACTTTCCACGGGGCACACTTTTTTGTTTTGGTGATGTACAATTTATTAATCTTTTAACTTATAGAATCATACTTCTGCTGTCAAGTCTAAGATCCAAGGCTTTTGACTAGTCCTAGACCCCAAGACTTTCCCCCAATTTTTTTTCTGAAAGTGTTATAGTTTTATGTTTTGCATTGAAATCCATCTTCCATTCTGAGTTGATTTTTGCAGAAGGTCCACCTGTGCTTATTTAGGTTTATCTGTTGTTCTCCAGCAACGATTGTGCTCACATGGCTCCACAGCAAACACTTACCAACTTCTCCCTGTTGGAAATAAAATAGGATAGAAAAAACATCAAGGGGACTTGAATATCATTCTCTGGTGTAAATATCCTACTAATGTTTTTATTATTATTATTAGCCACTGCATTCACATATAAGTATGACTAAGCAATTACAGTTCCTCTCTTCCGTTGACATAAACAGCATTAGTGAATTATCAAGAAATTCCATTTCACATATGGATCACTTCCTAACACAAGCCCCTGCTCCTATATATCTACTGAGTCTTATTCACTTCCTAACACATATAATCACTTCCTAACACAAACCCCTGTCCCCGTGTATCCACTGAGTCCTGTTAGAAGGCAGCTCAATCCCTTAGTGTCTCCAGACACTATGACTTGTGATGGATATTCCTATTCAGTTCTAGTTTTTATTTATTACTGTGCCCAGCTATGTTGTATAAACTAGATTACCAGATATATTATCTGCTTAGCAGTGTAACTAAAATAATATGAATTTAGCAACACCAAATTCCCTAACTTGAATAATTTTGAATAAGTAAGTGATTAGGTAGCTAGAAAATCTGAAAGTCAATTTAACTTGAGTGAAGCATGATACAAGGTCTCAAACAGTACAGAAGCCAATCTTACACTCTGTTTCTCTTTTTCATTTTTTTACATTAAATCTGCTGGAAGCAATTTGATGAGCCTGGCTTGCTTCCCATGCTCACCCTCTAGAATAATCCCTATTAATAATGCATGGGGTTCAATGACTGGCCAGACTCAGGATGTGTATTGAGATTGTCAGAGCCACTAGAACGACAATGGGATCAGAGAGAGAAAACTCTTGAATTAAAAGGTGATTGCGTAAGCACAAATACAAAGTGGTTTCTTTCTAAGATGGATGAGAGGTCAAAACTAGCTCCCTTGTCCCACTTCCTTCCAAGAGAGTCTCATTCAAGTGTATGTCTGTGTCTGGTTACTTCTTGAGAACTTACACTCCAGCCATCTTCCATTGGGAGTATTTTAGCTTTAGCTTCCCGGATATCAGGGGCTTGCGAGTATAGGGGTGGGGTGAAATCTGCTTGCCTCGGATGGAGAAACATTCTATATTCTTGCAAAATGTAAAAATGTATACTTATGGCACCTGAAGTCCTCAAATTGTCTTTGACTTCCCTTCCTTTTCCTTGGTGTCAGTCCTGTGTATTCAAAACGATTTACTGGCTACTTCCCTTTGGACCCTGACTTTGTGGCATCCTGACATGAGTACCTTAAGTTTATAAGAGGAAACTCTCCAAGTAAAGTTCACAGCCAACAATATATCCCTAGTCATATATCGCTCCCCCCAAATCTCACCTCAGAATTTGATTTCTTTCCTGGGACTCGCATAAATCATGACTTATTTAATTGTAGCAAAAACATTCTCTTCTATGGTATTTTTCTTGCACCAGATGGATATGTCTCTATTTCCTCCAGGGTTCCATTTCTATCTCCTTCTGTTATTACCATCTCCTTTCAAGCAGATCTTAGCTGAGTTTTTTTTAAAGTTCAACCTGCTTCTTCAATTAAATCCAATGTCTCTTCTACATTTGTGGGCTAAATATTCATTAGACCAAAGTGCCCTCTTCTTTCTTTTTCTTTCTTTTTCCCACAGTTCTACTTCTCTTGCAAAACAAAACTGAAGTGTTTTTGTGTGGTTTGGTTTGTTTTTGATTGTCAGCTTCTGTCACCACAGTGTTCTGGATATTCCCTTCACAAAGTCTAAGGGGTAATTCTCTCTTCACATAGTAGGCAGTCAATGTTAGTTAGTACAACAGACAGGCCCTGAAATCTCAATGACTTGCCACCACGAATTTACTCAATGAAAGTTCACGGGTTGATTGTTCGGATGATAATCAGAGGTTGGGTGAGCGGCCATCAGCCACACTGTAGCAGTGTCATCTGTACCACATGGCCTCCAAGTCACCACGGCAGGAGAGAAAAAGGCTCAAAGACCTTTTGAGGTCTTTTGGTTTTAAGGACCAAACTTGTAAGTGGCTTATGTGACTTTCCTCCACATCTTACTGGCTAGAAGTTAATTCCATGGCCTTAGTCTAACTTCATAGGAGTCCACGATACACGAATGGACACATTCATGAATAGATAGGAAGTATGATAAGCATTAATGGTTTCTGCTAATATTCTACATTTTTAATTCTCTTCATGTTCATGTCTGGTTTTTCTTTCCCCCTATCTCAGAGCAGTACTGGGTTAACACTTACAGTGTGGCTGTTGTGAACGGAGATGTGCTGGGAGTATAAAATACATACTTTGTTTCCAAAACAGTACCAAAAAATACCTCAGATTTTATATTGATTACATGTTGAAATGGTAACATTTTGGATATATTCGCTTCATTAAAATGTAATACTAAATTAACTCTTCCTGTTACTTTTTTTTAATGCAACCACTAGAAAAATTTTAATTTTTTTAAATTTTTTAAGGTTTTACATTTTTGTGGCTACTATTATATTTTTATTGGATGACCCTGCTCCAGAGATGTGCTGTTCCAGACACTGGCTTTTTTAAAAGTTGTGTTTAATTATGGTTTTGTAATGATTTCCTTGAGATTTTCTACCTCTGAATCCAAGAGAATGACATACCTTCTCTTAATAAATATCCGCATTTTTATTTAGTCATTCACTGGTGATTTCCTCCCCTTCACTGTATATAAATCTGCTGTCTGGATTCCTGAAATCTATAACCAAGATAAAGACTTATCCAATAAAAACACAACACCCAACTCAAGAGCAAACTTACAACACTATGTGTTAGCTATGAGCTTGTCATATACGACCTTTATTATATTGAGGCACATTCCTTCTATATTCAGTTTGTTCAGAGGTTTTATCATGAAAAGATGTTGAGTTTTGTCAAATATTTTTTCTGCATCTATTGAGACTATCATATTATTTTTGTCTTCCATTCTATCAGTGTAGTGTATATATTGATTGATTTGTGTATGTTGACCTCTCTCGTATCCCTGATAAATCCCACTAAATCATGTTGCATACTTCTTTTAATGTAGTGTTGAATTTGCACCTTTGAGAATGACTGCACTTCTATTCATTCGGGGTGTTGGCCTGCAGTTTTCTCTTCTTATAATGTTCTTATCTGGCTTTCATAGCTGGCCTCATAAAATGAGCTTGGGAATGTTCTTGCCTCTGATTTTTTGCAAGATTTTGAGAAGGATTGGCATTCATTCTCTAACTGTTTGGTAGAATTCACCCATAAAGCCATCTGGTTCTGGGCTTTTCTCTGTTGGCAGATTTTCAGTGAGTGGTTGGCATCTCTGTTCTGCTCTGTTTGGGCACCTGTGCAAGCAAGAATGCATTCTGCCAAGATCTACACTCATTGCCATGAGCAGCACCCCACTTCTTTGTCTCTAGGTGATTCCCCAGTGATTCCCAGGATGCGATATTGAAGTGGGCCTCCCAAAGAAAACCATCCCAGATTCTCAGGAAGTTGAATGTCCATGCTAGGCTCTTCTTTTCCCACTGGAGAAACTGTAGGCCAAGGAGGACCTCCTTGGTACCAGCCCGGCAAAGGGGTAATACAGCCAAAGTGAAACCATTCCTCTTACCCTTCTAATGCAGTTTTCTGTTGGGGTGGCCCAAGAGGAGGCTTCAAATCCCTCTGTGTTTGGAATCTTCACAAAGGCATCAGGTCTGCGGATATATACTAAACTGCTATTCTCTATGGGACACCAAAATCACAAACCACCGATTTCACCATCTTGTTAATGTCACTCTTCTTTACCCATAAATCTTTATCTTGGAGGAGATGGCAAATGAATAAAGATATAAATATGTAAAGAAGATCATTTTAGCTTTTTATAAGCACTATGAAACAAATAAAGGGAATTGTGTGCTGTAGAAGAGCTTGTAGTGTGCAGGGTGGCTTTGAGTCAGATGGTCCAGAAAAGCCTCCCAGGGAAGCTGATAGTTGAGCTAAAAGCAGAAAGATGTAAAGGACCCGGGCATCTAAGAAGCCAGGGATGTGCATTCCAGGCCGTGAGACTAGTATTGTATACTGAGTAGCCCCCAGGCAGGAAAGTACTCACAGATTTTGCAAAAGTGCAAGTTAACTGGGACCCATTTGGTCAGCAAGAGCTTGGATCAGCAAACTTTTTCTGTAAAGGACCAGAAAGCAAATAATTTAAGTTTCATAGGCTGTATCTCTGTTGCAACTATTCAACTCACTGTTGTAGCATGAAGCAGCCATGGACAACATGTATATATTAAGTCAACAACAGCCATTCATTTGCTCAGAATTCTAAAACATTAGCAAAGTTCAGTGGGGATGGTTTCTCTCCGTCCCACATGCTCTTGACTGGGATGGCTGCAGTGGACCTGGAAATTCTACAGAGGTTCGTTCTCAGGCCTGGTGGCTCAGCTGGGGCAGATGGAAGGATCAGGAGCTGGGTTTCTCTTTCTCGCCCTTCCTAGTCTCTCAAACACCAAGGCCCTTTTCTCTCTCCACATGGACTTTCTCTGCCCTAGAGCAGCTAAACTTCTTTCATGGCTGGCTTTACACGGGGCAAAGCCCCCTGAAGCTGAGGCCTGGAACAGGTAGAACATCATTATTACCAATTTTATTGATCAGAACAAGTCATAAGGAGAGTCCAGATTCAAGCATAAGGAAAACCGGTGCCATCTATTGATGAGAGAAATTGTCGATAGCCTTATTTGCAGACTAGCCGCGATACACAGTAAGGAGTTTAGATGTTTTTTTCTTTTCTTTTTGGGTTTTTATTTTAAGTTTTTATTTTAATTCCAGTTAGTTAGCATACAGTGTAATATTAGCTTCAGGTGTATAATACAGTGATTCAACACTTCCATTCGTCACCCAGGGATCATCACAAGTGACTTCTTAATCCCCATCACCTATTTAACCCATCCCCCCACTCTCCCCCACTCTGGTAACCATCAGTTTGTTCTCTATGGTTAAGAGTCTTTCTTGGGCTGTCTCTCTCTTTCTCTTTTTTCACCTTTGCTTCTTTGTTTTGTTTCATACATTCTACATATGAAGGAAATCATATGGTATTTGTCTTTCTCTGACTGACTTCACTTAGCATAATATACTCTAGCTCCATCCACGTCATTGCAAATGGCAAGATTTCATTCTTTTTTATAGCTGAGTAATATACTATATATATATATATATATATATATATATATATATGCCATATCTTCTTTATCCATTCATCTACTAAGGGTCATTTGGACTTCTTCCATAACTTGACGGTTTTAAATAATGCTGCAATAAACATAGGGGTGCGTATATCTAAAAAAACTAGATTAACAGCTTTAAATATCTAAACATTAAAATGACAGTGTAGGGGCGCCTGGGTGGCTCAGTCGGTTAAGCGGCCGACTTCGGCTCAGGTCATGATGTCGCGGTCCGTGAGTTCGAGCCCCGCGTCGGGCTCTGTGCTGACAGCTCAGAGCCTGGAGCCTGTTTCAGATTCTGTGTCTCCCTCTCTCTCTGCCCCTTCCCCGTTCTCTCTGTCTCAAAAATAAATAAATGTTAAAAAAAAATAATTAAAAAAATAAATAAAATAAAATGACAGTGTATCAGAAACCGAAATGTTAATTATCATGTGCATAAAAAACCTATAAATGCAAGCATTAGTTGCATATAATATTAGCTCTCTCAATAATCGTTTTAAATAAACTTGGCTATGCTCACTCACCCATTTTAGATTCTCAATTTTTAATCAGATATTTTTATTGATATTGTATCATACAGTAAATGCTCTGTGTATTTACTTATTATATTCTTCTGTTGGAGGCTTAAGTATCAATTTGAATTTAGTCCACTTTTAATGGTAATATGAAATTTATTTATTATTTTTATTTATTTATTTATTTATTATTCCCCCTTAAACAAAAACAAATGCCTCAGGGGAAATTTACAGTGAACAATAAAGAGACTTAGTCTCTGTAGTAGGTGTATTTTCTAAAATAAAAATTAAAAGCATCAGACATCAAATCATTAGAAGAGTCATTACCGATAATGGAAATTATGCAATGGCCTTATTTCTCCGTCATTGAAAATAAAGTGAAGAAATGTGCTCTAAGAGAATGATTTGAGAACAGTTTAAAAGTTGAAAGTAGCCAATCAGCTATGTTCCCTAGGTAGTAGAAGTAATAACACAATTTCTTTCCTGTCATAGTATCAAGAGAATAGAATAAATGTGTTTCAACCATCACCTGAAAGGGGAAATAGGAACAATTTAAAAACATTCTCATTAAGTTTAGCATGATTTCATTGTCCTTCAGCAAAACATATTTCCTATCGGGGAACTCTATTTCGCTGTTCTCTTGAAACAGGCTTGGGGACGGAGACATGAACAGCTTGAATAATTTCCTGCCAGCTATACGCTATTTTCTTCCTATTGCTTTTCAGGTTGTGTTAGAAAAACAGACCTGGCTTTACCTAAAATTTAGAGGGCAGGTATTACGTTCATGAAATGACCCAGGATCGTCAATGAACAATTTTTAAGAGAACCTTATTAAACTTGCTGGTACAAGAAAGAATTCTTTTGTAATACAAATAAGGGACATTCGATTTATTTACTTTGGACTTGGGGCAAGACAGAGAAACTCATGCCTGAGGTAGAAGGAATTGATTAAATGTTTTGACAAAGAAAGAGAATGACAATAAGAGAAAAGGGGAATGGCCAAAGGAGCTAGGAGGACAGTGTTTGAAGAAGAGCTTGCTATATACACCCCTGCTCTCCAATTCTTACCGAACCCTGGGATCTTGTACATTCCCTCTGGGAGGGCTGAAGGTAGAAACCAACAGAGTTATTTACATTCTCTGATTCACAAACAGCATCTCCCAGCATCCAGGTGCAAACTTTGCTATCAGTTCCAAGGGAAAAAAAAAAGAGAGAAAAATGATCAAAATTTAAAAAGAAAGAAGGTAAAAATGTTTGGCATGGGGCGACTGAGTGCCTCTTTTGGTTAAGAGTCAGACTCTGGATTTTGGCTCAGGTCATGATCGTGAGTTTGAGCCCCACATTGGGCTCTGTGCTAACAGCTAGGAGCCTGCTTGGGATTCTCTCTCTCCCTCTCTCTCTCTCTCTGCCCTTCTCCTGCTCATGTTCTCCCCCGACCCCCGCCTCTCCCTCTGTCTCAATATACAAATAAACTTAAAAAACTTTTGGTATGTGGGGGCACCTAGGTGGCTCAGTTGGTTAAGTGCCCAACTTCAGCTCAGGTCATGTTCTTACGGTTTGGGAGTTCAGGCCCCACATCAGGCTCTGTGCTGACAACTTGGAGCCTGGAGCTTGCTTCGGATGCTGTGTCTCCCTCTCTCTCTTGCCCCTCCCCTGCTTATTCTCTGTCTCTGGTCTCTCTCTCTCTCTCTCTCTCTCTTTCAAAATAAATAAGCATTACAAAAAATTTTGGCGTGGACTATTACGCAATTTCACATAACGAACTGCCATTCTGGCAACCCAAAGGCCATAGCACTCATCTATACCAGAGATAACTGTGGGAGATTCCCATCAGAAGGTAGCACTTCCCAGGATGGATACGTGAGGTCGGCCATCAGAGGTGATAGTACCTCTACTACTCAAAGAGTAGTGACTCTGCCCAACCTCCACGCAGCTGAGAGAGGAAGAAAATGGTGCTGGGGAAGCAATCAGAACTTGCTTGCTCATCGGTATATCCAACAGCAACATATATTGACCAGAAATAATTGAATGGTTACTTTAAAGAGTGGTTAAATGTATATCAGAGGACAATTGATGTGCTTCTAGGCATCTTAGCTGCATGATTTCCTTTGGGGAATTACTTCCCCCCTACATTGTGTGTTGTCTTGTTTGCGTGGTAAATCATGGTGGCCTCCCACAATGAAAACCAAAGGAGCCCCAAGGGTGTTGGAAGATCATAGCTGTCCCTACTTAATAGAGCCATGGTACAGAAACATGACCTAAATGACAGCAGCTGGCCTCTCTTTCCAGCCACTTTGAAATGTGAGCACAAAGAATTAAATGTTGAAGAAATAAGGGGAGTTGATTCCTCCAGTGAAGGCATTAGACCCCTACTGTCATATGATCTATTTTTTTTAACAACAAATGCTATTGCTTTAAATGTATTTATTTATTTTTAGAGAGAGAGTGAGAGAGAAAGAGAGCAGGGGAAGGGCAAAGAGGGAGAGACAGAGAAAATCCCAGGCAGGCTCTGTGCTGTCAGTTGCTAGTGCCCAACGCGGGGCTCAATCTCACCAACTGTGAGATCATGACCTGAGCCAAGATCAAGAGTCAGATGCTTAACATACTGAGACACTCAGGCACCCTTGTCAGAAGATTTCTATATTGACCTTCCTAAATTAACTCTTACTAGTTCCTGTTATTCCCGAACCATATTCTACTTTTCTTGCATTCCTGTGAGTTTCTATATATCCACCAATAAATTCACTTTATGCTTAAGAGAGATAAAGTTCCTTTCTCCTGCTTGCAATAACGCAATGTTCCCTGGGCCCTCCCCAGAATGTAGTTGCTTTTCTGGCCCTACACAATATATGCACTCTAATGTGCCCAGTCTCTGGGTTTTGCATTCCTTTCTCTATTGTTTGCCTACCTCTTTTGGCTTTTCTTCTTCACTAAGGGCAAGCCTTGATTTTCTCCAGGCTTCAAAAGGCCAAAGGAGCAGCAAATTTGCATTGTTTCCCAGATTCCTTGGCAGGGTATAAAATTCTGTGTCACAGAGAGAGTTACGTTAACAAACACTCCCTTATCCAACTTGGTATTCTGTCTCCCACACATCACCGTGGGCCAGCACCCTCAGGATCCAGTCCCATACATATGTTCTGGCTCTTGCTGTCATAGTTGACTAGGTTCTGTAGCATTTTCAGGAAATGACCCTTCTCACCCTGTAGCAGAATACTGTCCAATACATGGGCCAAGTTATCTTGCGATAACCCCAGTTATTAGTCTGTCATGCAGGAGGGGGGCAGGGGAAGCAACAGTCTCTAGATCCTCAAGCAGGTTGGGGAGGCTTTAATTGACAGGAGTGGACCATTTCTGCCGACCCAGGAGATTTAGAGATACTTTGGGGTTTCAAGGTTCTGGTAATATCTTTTCAGGCGTCCTCATCCCAATTTTCAGGTTCTAGACCTTCTGAACCATAACTCTGGCCTCGGCAATGGCAGACTTGCTGAAGATGAGAATTCAACCTTCTCTGAAGCTCTGCTACTCTTATAATTATATCCTTGTCCGATGCTCCACTTTTTTTGGCCTTCACCTGTGGGATTCTTCTTATATGCTGCTAAATAGGCCCTTTGATATTCATGTTTTGCCCTTAAATTGTTGATTAATCAGCAGCCGCCTTTCATCGTCTTTGTCCAATGCATCAGTAATATTCTGATTCTGTTGTTTCCATAATGGTGGCTTCTCCAAACCACTCAAACCTATGAGATTTTGCGACAGCCAGTGCATTACCTTCCCCAGCATCTCTTTCCAGTTCATCACCAGGGAACGTTTAGCAATTGTTGTTTCAGAATGTCAGACACCATCATTGCCCTACCTACCAGTGTTGCCAGCTGGCCGGGGGTTCTAAATTCCTCTTTTTGAATTCCAGTTCTAAATTCCTCTTTTTGAATCTGCTTCCTTAGGACCACTCTTGGCATTAAATATGTGAGGCCAGCTTCCCCATATTTATTCTCTGAGATAAAGATTTGCAAGCAGGGAGTTTATTGAGCAATGCTCACAGGAGCAGCACCTATTAAGGAGGGAGGGAAGAATAATTGGGAGAGGATAAAGCTGGATGTAATGCATTTGCAAAAAGGCCCCAGTAGTCCAGCGTGGATGATTCCAGAAGGGTTCCTCGAGCTAGGATGACCCTTCAGGGTCGTCCAAGATTGAGGCCAGGGATGGGTCTCTGTGCCCCCATCTATCGGTCATGGATGGGGGCTGCCCCTGGGGCAAGGAAATAGCCTTTGTGAAGCATCTTACTCGGGCCAACACTCCCAGCAGCCAGTGGTTCCGTACTGGTCTGGGAGCCATCACAACATTAACTGCATTTGAACACATCACACTAAGAGAGAGCTGTGGCTTTGGAGTTTTACAAAAAAGGCTCAATTTGCATCTTGGCCTTATCAGTAACAAGATAAATTGGCAAGATATTTAACTTGTCTTAGTCTTGGTTGTCTGTTTTGTGGAAAAAAATCTACTTGATTTTCAACATTATTATGGCTATTCTCGCTTAACTATTCTTTCAGATGTATCGTAGATTTACCTTACTAAAACCCCATTAGTGTTAAAATTTCAAGTATTTTAAATGAAATAAAATAAATATATGGATTAATTTGGAAAAATCTTTTCTATTCTGGATTACTGAATTTCTTTATCTCTGTCTCTCCCTCTCTCTCTCTTAATTTTAGACAGAAAGAACACAGCAGGGGTGAGGAACAGAGGTAGAATCTCAGCAGGTTCCACACTCAGTGCAGAGCCTGACTGGGGGCTCGATCCCACGACCCTGAGATCAAGATCTGAGCCGACAAGAATCGGCTACTTATCCTACTGATCCAGCCAGGTGCCCCAGAAGTTAAAGTTTTCATTAACGTACATTGATTTTCTTCATGTTTAATAATAAAAGCCACTAATTTTTCTCAGAATTTAGCTTAATTTCCCTCGATAATGATATTGTCATCGGTTCATATCATAGCAATCATATTGTCATTTTTGTTATTTCTTTATCAAAAAGACTACTCGTTTGAATGTTTAATTTCCAAATGGCTAAGGCTTTTGAAATGTTTGAACTTTTGCATTAATTTGAACTTCATCACACTTTTTCTAGGTTTATAAAATTTCTAAGTTTTTAAATATGTCAAGGTTTCTTATAATAGCAGAGTATGATTTATTTAAAAACTGAACATCTATTAAATAAAATATCTAAATTTTGTTATCAATTTCCTCTATGTCCATTTTTCTCTAATCCATCAAGACTTTGGGCTTCAGTTATTTCCACTACCTGTCTTATGATACTGTATTTATCACATACCAAAAAAACGGGACTATTGATTTTCTATTGAGAATTATCTCTTTTATCTTTATAGAACGCAATCCCCTTGTCCTACTGAGTATCTTTTTAACCTTGTCAGCCACTGTCTACGTGCCCTTTATTTGTGGGTGGTAGATATTCACTACACATTCTTTCAACAACTTTGTTGTGTTATAATTTTTAAGTATTCTTTATTACAAAGAGCAAGAGATTTGTGGCTTTGTTTTATATTTAATACAAATTAACATTTTTCAATGGAGGGCTTAACCCATATTGATTATGATAACTGATATTTATTGCTACGACTGCCAACTTTTTCATTTTTTCCAGGTTTTTTTTTAGCATCCGTATTTCCTAATATTCCCTTTCACATAGTGATTTTCAAATATCATCCACATTATTCTTTAAGTAATCTATACATTTAGATTTTCAACTTAGACTTTGAAATGAAGAAGAAAAGTGAGCCTGGACTTACTGACTCCTCCTAGTGACAATACATACATTTTTGGGACACCTGAGTGGCTCAGTTGGTTAAGCATCCGACTCTTGATTTTGGCTCAGGTCATGATCTCATGATTCATGAGATTGGACCCGGCATCAGGCCCTGTGCTGACAGAGCAGAGTCTGCTTGGGATTCTCTCTCTCCCTCTCTGCCCCTCCTTCACTGGCACCTTCTCTCTCCCTTCCTCTCAAAAATAAATAAGCTTAAAAAAAAAATTTAGGGGCTCCTGAGTAGCTCAGTCAGTTAAGTGTCTGACTTTGGCTCATGTCATGATCTCACAGTCTGTGGGTTCAATCCCCGCATCAGGCTCTGTGCTGACAGCTCAGAGCCTGGAGCCTGCTTAAGATTCTATGTCTCTCTCTCCCTGCCCCTCTCCCCCTCATGTTCTGTCTCTCTCTATCTCTCAAAAATGAATAAAAAAAGCATTAAAATTTTTTTTTAATTTTTAAAGAAAAGGAAATGCAAACACTTTTGCATGTTTTAAATTCCCTCTACTTTACTTCCTCACATCCAGAAGTGTTTCTGGGTCCTCAAAGACAGTTGTAAAGGTTGAACACTAAAAAAATTTGGAGCATAACATTTACATTGAAGACATCAAAGATTTATATATATCATGGTGGCAAGTCTCCAGCAAATAGCAGTCATGGGTCTAGAAAAATCTGTCTATTATGACAAATTGTTAAAGGATAAAAGTAAAGTATTCTTATGTAAAGATGTCCTTTTCTGATTCACACAAAAGCACCAAATGAGCTACCTATGGCCCTGTTTAATAAAATGTGAGAAATGCTTATTACAACTTTAATTAAGTCTTCTCTTTCAAGAATTTTTGCTGATATTTTTCTAAGATGTTGTATCTCCATTAAAAACAATATAAATAGGGGCACTTGGGTGGCTCAGTCAGTGGAGCAGCCGACTCTGGATTTCAGCTCAGGTCACCATCTCCCGGTTTGTGGGTTCAAGCCCTGCATGGGGCTCTGCAAGTTATCTCTCTGCCTTAAACAACTAGAAAGCCAAACAAAGTAACAACAATTCCCAGAATTCCTTTCAGACAAGTAGGTTTTGAGTAACAAGCATTCCTGGTAGTGATCCCTGGGGAGGGGAAGCAAACATGGGGAGCCCTCTGATAGCCCCAGATCACTGCCTGGAGTGTTCATACGCTAAGAGGCACGAAGGGAATCCAAGCAAACCGACCTGAGCGTTGGGTAAGCCCAAAACAGCTGGGATTTGTGCACAGGTTGCCAAGTGGATACAGCGATGGGGGCAGAAGGGGGCTGCCCGGAGAGCTCCGGGGAGCTGCGGGACGTTTCCTTAGTCTTCGGCATGTTACTGACCCACTCCTGCAGGTCACAAAATTGAGAGGCCAAGGTAAGGACCACTAGAGGTACAAAAGCTGACAGAATTCACCACCAGCAGACCCACGCCACAAGATAAGAGAAAGGAAGGACGTCAGGCAGAAAGACCGTGATACCAGTGCGTGGATGACTGCTTCTAGGATTGGGACACAAAGCACAAGATGAACCTTGAACGTCTTGTAATACCAGAAAGTGAGGAAGTACTCAAAACACAAGACGGTAGCATTTCCTAGGGACACAGAGACTAATCTGAAAGCACTTCCAGTGGCCAGAATAAGAATGATTTGTGCAACAAGTAATGTTAGCACCGGGTTGCAAGCCAACGTATATACCTAAATCCACACCGCTACAAATAAATAATTGCATACATAAATAAACGGGGAGGAGGGGCGCAGGACAAGAGACCAAACTCCCTTGCAGGAGAATTATAAATACCATAAAATATTATGTAATGTGAAGGTTATCCTAAGAGTGTTCACATACCCTGTGAGAACATTTGGGTCACTCAGTAACCCCTGGATAATGTCGGCCATGCCCCAGGCCCATGGGAAGTTGAGTGATATATGGATTTGCCAAGCTCCCTGGTTATGTAAGTAAGCTGAGTAAAGCCAGGAGTAAAAGAAAGATTGTCATTCCAGTTCCTGGGCAGCACCAGTGGGGAGAATGACAGTTCTCCAGAGCCAGCCCAACTCAGGGTATAAAATAAAAGAGCAGAGAGAATAGCAGTCATATATAGTATTATACGATACTCTACGGGCTGACTTTCCTCAGTTAAACTTGAGGGTTTTGAGGCGGTTCTTCTGTGCATGAACAACTTCCTGCAGACAGCTCAGCAAGGCTCCATTTTAGTTGCCTTGCAAGGGTGGCTGGGGGAGTAACACCAAGCCAACAGTCGACAACCATGCAAAACCTTTCCTGTGAAGGGAAAAATAATTAGGAATACATAAAACCAATGTCAAAAATTTCTGACCATCTAGCATTAAAAGGAGGCACTTGGGAGCTATTGCTGTAAGAAACTATTAGCAAGGTGAGCCTCCATGGCCCTGAGGGGCTAACACTGGACACGGAAGCAATTGCGGGGCACTGCTACCCTCCCTGGAAGTGGCCAGCAATGAGCACCCATCCTTGCAAGCCCTCCCAAAGCACATATTGTGTCTGAGTGTGTTGCCTTTCCAGCGTTTCTTGCGTAGCACCTCAAAGGCATGTCGAATTCAGCATGCCCCAAGCCAATAACCTACCCCCAATCCTACGAGCCTGCCCCAACCTGGCTGTATTCCAGCATACTCTACCTTAATGATTGACAGCATAAGCCAACAGTTATCACAGTTTGATCACCTCCATCTCCCAAACTCAGTCTACCTCCATGTGCAATTACTTTTCTATCCTGGATAACTTCTAATCTGGTCTACTTGCTATATCTTCACGAGTCTGCTCAAACAAATGGCCGTCGCCTTTTCTCTTGGACTAAACTATATTTTTCCCTAACTGGCTTTCTTTCTCATCCCAAACTCTGAACTATCGCCAAGGATTAGAAAATGCAAAATGATCCTAGCACACCCCCCTTAAAGCCCGTCAATGTGTTCCCATTGGTCTCATTCAAATTCTCACACAAGGCTTTTCATGTTCCAGATTTTGCTTATTATTCCAGGTGGGCCAGTAACAGCTCAGCATCACTACCATTCCCTTCCAAAAACTTTCCTGTGTTGAAGAAGAGAATCCAGGAACTCCATTTCCCAGGACACTTTTCCATGTTGAGAATTTAGGGATGACAGGCACTCATAAAGGATTCTGAAGGCAGAAGAGAGCAAAATCCAGTGTTCTCATGTTGTGGCAGTGGAAAGCCTAAGCAGCTGTGAGAGTTTCAGCAGCTTCTTCCAGAAAAGCACATGCATTGCTGAAATCCTCAAAAGCAGATATTTTCCCCCCTGCTCTCCAGTGGCGTTTTCTTTAGCAGCAATTTTCCTGACCTTCGGACAACTTCTACAATCCTTATTGCTTCAGTCCCTCTAATGGTTGCACACAACCCCATATTTCAGAATTGCACATACAGAGTTTTTTCTGTTTCCTTACCCAAATCCTGACCGACACTAGTTTCCGTCCTGGCATTGGGTACAGCCCTCAAAGATGAAACTCTAAATTCAGTTTGCGGGTCTGATCAGATTTAAGGCAATAATGACGTCAACACCAGTGGACATTGCCAGTGGGGTCTTTGATTTTCCACCAAAGCAGACCCGGAAACAAAAACTTAAATGCACATGGTGAATCTGAGATGCGATCTCAAGGAACACTGTTTAACAGATTGGAAAATGAGAGAGCAAAGAACAGAAAAAGTCCCTCATCAAGACGTCGCTTCTGTGAGCAATTGTCATTCAACAGAGCTTGACAACAGTGATACAGGACTATCGTCCCAACTGAGAGGGAACACCGGACCTTCTCTCCACTAACTCCCCGGCCATTTCTGGTGAGAGAATGCTTCCAGGGGCATGGCTTCTCCAGTCCATAGAGTTTGTTGTGAATGCAGGTTGTGTGTGTTCTTGCATCAGGAAGAGAAGTCCTCAGGTAGAGAGCCACAGTGTCGACAGTAAGCCATCCACAGCATAGAGAAGAGAAGGCAAAGGAATGCACAGAGATATGGCGTCTGCTCCAAGGAGACATGGGCAACTGGGCACGAAACTGCTTACATTATATCCCGTAGTTCATGCACAAGACACAGCTTTACGAGATAAAGTGGCCGCTACAATAGATGTCACTTCATATAAGTGCACTGGATTGCTCAGAGAAGGAAGCAGACTCCACGTTTTACATTCTCAGTCCAAGGCACGAAAGAGGGTATTCTAGAGATTATATGATTGCCTGGAAAGACTTCCTCGTATCTTGGGCACCTGGGTGGTTCAGTCGGTTAAGCGTCTGACTCTTGCTTTTGGCTTAGGTCATGATCTCACTGTGTGTGAGACCTAGGTCTGTGTTGAGTTCTGCACTGACAGTGTGGTGGAGCTTTCTTGTGATTCTCTCCTTCTCTCTCTCTGCCCCTCCCCCACTCACGCTGTCTCTGTCTCTCTCAAAATAAATAAATAAAATAAAATAAAATAAAATAAAATAAAATAGAATAGAATAGAATGTCTCGTATCTTGATTTACAAAATGAGATTCCTAAACACTAAAGTCAGATCCTGTCGGTGATTGAATTACAACACAAATTGAATTACAGCCTTGATAGGGCTCTGATATTAAAGTTAAGGCATTGATGGAAAAAGAATCATTGAAATGGGCATATTTCAATGAATCTAATCACAGTGACCTACCCCAGATTTTTCTGGGTTTCCCTTGACGAATGCAGCCCGTCCTTTCCTCCCCTGTATGAAAGGATCAGCCTCCACTTGCTTGAAGACCATATAATGACCATGTCTGAATGATCACCTTGGAGGGTTATGCTGAATCCTCACCACCGCTTAATGTTTCCAGACGGATAAATATTGTTTGGGGGGGGGAAGGTGCAAGAGTTTCTACCCACTAACTTTCCACTCATTTTTGGTTGAAGTCTGCTTCCAGGGGTATGAAGAAATTTGGTAAGATAGACATAAAAATTACCACTTTAACCATTTTTAAGGGTTCAGATCTGTGACATCATGGACGTTCTCATTGTCCTGCAAGTGGACACTCTGGAACTCTGTGCCCATTCAACACTAACTCCCCTTTCCTCCCCCACCAGACCCTGGCCACCCCCACCATACCTTCTTTCCCCCTGAATTTGACTATTCCGGGGACCTGACGGAAGCGAAATCACACACTGTCCTTTTTGCGCCTGGCTTATTTCACTTGGCATGCCTTCATGGTTCATCCACGTTCCAGACTGTTCCAGAATGCCCTACCTTCTTATGGATGAATGATATTCATCGTATATATATATATATATATATATATATATATATATATTCCACATTTTGTTTATCTGTCCATCCATCGATGACATTTAGGACATTTCTCTCTTTTGGCTACGGTGAAGAAGGCTGCTACACACAGTTGTACAAAAACTATTCACGTCCCTGCTTTCAATTCTTTTTGCATGCCAGTGAGCTTTCCAGAACTGTTTGTTTCAGTGTGAAATTGAAGCTTCCGTCTTTGATAGAAGCTTCCCTGATATTTGGTGTTCACATTTTTTGATCGTCATTTCCCCCGTCCCTCCATGCTACATGCGCCCCCTTTGTATCTTGAACACACGGAGTGGTTCTGTTTCCCTCACTGATACAGCCACCTTTCATGTTCTGTGCTCTCTGTCACTCATTCTCTGTGCCACAGTGACACTGGCCTTCTCTATGTCCGTTTTACCGACCATGCTCCCTTCTACCTCAGGGCCTTAGAATCCACTCCTCCGGGTGCTTGAGTTACTTTTGTTATACGCATTCCCCCCACCAATTAACTCCTCGTCTTTCAAATCTCAGCTCAGTGTCACTTCTTCAGGGGATCGTCTCCCTTCCCAGATGACTTTGAGGGCCATGCCCTCCTCGCGTAGAACACGTAATTTGGTTTCTGACTGTATACTTGTGTTCTCATTTAATTCACATTTCTAGTATCATCTAGATGCTAAGCTCCAGATGAATCTGAGGTCCTGGGCTCACTTTATTCCTAGCACCAAATTGCTACACTGAGTAGCAATCACTCACTATGATTTCAAGTCATTTTGGATGCCTGGTAAAAGACTGTGAAATGCAGTGGATGCTGTGTTCTCCGGAGGGAGCAGTGGGGGGTTGGGGGGGGGAAGGGGAGCTAAATCCAGTGGTCTGGGCTGCTGTTGAAGTCAACAGCTGAGAGCACATGTCAGAGCTAAGAACCTACTTCCTCCTATGGTCAGTGGAAAGTGGGGGGCGCCTCTGGTTAAGGAGACGTCAGGGTGTCGTTGTTCAGCCTGATGGAGATTTGGGGCTCGTGTTTTAGGCTTCCTGGAGAAAGAGAATCCTGATTTCTCTCCATAAACTTTGGAGACTTCAGAAAGACATAAACTCTGGAGTACCCATGGCAACAAAAGACTTCAGACAAGATCCCAATATTTGTAACAGGGAGGGCAAATGGTTGGAAAGAAGAGTTAAGTGAGTCTATTTTTTTTTTTCACCGATTATAAGCCTCTAGATCTCAAATTGCAGACTTCAGAGATGAGAAGGAAAACTCAAGTGCACGGAAATGGAACAAAAAGAAAAACACAAGCATGCCAATAGGAGACAAGTTGTTTGTTTGCCTGAAGTACTTTAAGAAGATAGATTGATGGCTTCTGCTTTCCTTATGTAAACTGCAGATAATTTTCAGAGGTCATTCTCAAAATTTTACAAAGAATTTCCAATTCAAAATTCTGTCCAGCTTATGCAAGGATAAAGAAAATATAACAATATCCTGTTAGCGTAATCACGTATATGATTATGTTTATGCGGCCTTATCCATATGCCCAACCAGCCGCCGAACTTGTGTTTCTACCACGTCTAAACACTGAAAATTATATTCTCTCCAAAGCTGAGGACGGAGTCATTAGCTTACAATTACAATTTTACGAGGCTAGCCACGAAGATAAAAAAGCCCTGTTTATGTATTCTAGATGCCCCTCTAAAGAACTTATGTTGGAACTGCTAAGTTACTAGTTTTTCTCCTCTGATTCACTCAGATTTCTGAAGGGACTAGTGCTCGGCTGGTAGTGAAAGTTATACTAAATAATGAAGTTGGTCACCACCTCACAAGGTTGTCTTCAAGGAAAACAAGCTCTCGTGATACAGTACATGCATGATAATTGAGCTCCAACCCATGGCAATTCACAGCCCCTTGCAAGGTCTGATTTCCATTCTGGTTTTAGCGACTAAATCTGTATGTTCTAGGTAATGGATAGAAATAGGAAAAGAATGTGGCACTGACATTACAGCTTGGGGGAAAATGACAAGGGCTGATGCAGATTCCAGGTAGCAGTAGGGTAAGAAGCTCGAATGATCAGGGGAAGTCCGAGGCCACATGTCTTGGAAAAGAGGAAAGTCAGAGGCAACCAAGTGCCCTCAGCAGACTGCAGACTGTCAGGATTTGAAGGAGCATGGGAAGGAAGGAGCAGAGGATTGGAGGGTCAAGCTACTACAGTTAAACCCTTGGTTTGCGATCATAATTGGTTCCAGAAGCATGCCTGTAATCCAGAGCACTTGCATACCAAAGCGAACTTCCCCATGAGAAATCATGGAAACTCAGATGATTCGTTCCACAACCCAAAAATATTCCTATATAAAGGATTCCAGTACTATCATTTAATACAAAATTAATAAAGAAAATACAAAAAAATAAACAAATGAACCTGCACTTACCTTTGAAAAGCTTCGTGGCTGGTGTGAGGGAGACAAGAGAGAGGAGGGTTATTGCGTAGGACGACTTTCACTGTCACTAATCACTGCGATCTATTGACTCAGTGGAATCTTTTTCTGCATGGGGGTCATTGTATACGCTTGCATGGGTATTGACTACAGTACAGTATTAATAAACTCTCATCATATACTGTATTTAATGTGACTGGCAATAAGACAGCGGAGGAAAGAGTCTCTATCTGCAGGCAGCCTGACCTAGGATGAAGCAAAACATCCCTAAGCTCACTCTTGTATGGAAAAGCAAAGGACTGTCCAGAGGTGCTTTGAAGTGACAAAAAATACACTATTGCCAATTGTGGGCACCTTCCAGAGTTCTGACAAATCACTGATTTCTGCCAAACACCACTGCCTGAGACAGAGCATCTGATAATGGGAGATGATCACCCACAATCCCTCAGAGAAACATTGAGAAAGAGAAAGAGAGAGAGAGAGAGAGAAGAACCATTGGCTCAGCTGTGATCATGTGACATCAGGCATCACGTACTCGTCCTGCAAGACATCGCTTGTTTATCAAGTTAAAATTTATTAGAAATGTTCGCTCGTCTTGCGGAACACCCACAAAAAAAGCTACTCGCAATCCAAGGTTTTACTGTATAAGCAAGCGGTCAGTGAGATCGTCGAAAGTTTAGTGCAAGTCAGGCGAAAATAAAGATTGTGTAGAGCAGTGACAACAAGGAAAGGATTCAGATTTGGTGGCAGCTGTCTCTGTTTACCTCTCACCATGGAGAGAGTTGCTCCTGAGTGGACCCGGACTGCAGGCTGGAAGTGATGATAACAAGGGACAGCTGCTGGTATGACAAACCAGCATGTGGGGAGCACAAACAATTCTCCAGCAAGGAAACATTTTCCTGAAAAACAGAGCTTCCCTGTAATGTTATCCTCAAGGTCCACATTAATGGTCGATGCTACAAACAAAACCGAGTTATAATGAGTACCTTTGTGCACATTCCCATGAACTCAAAACATCCTTGGAGGGAATTCAAGTTTGGTCCAATGCTTGATTCTAGCCTTCCATATTTCATGTGATGGTATAGTTCCACCTTATAAATATGAAATGCTCAATGAAACCATATGCAATCGCATCGCAGTGCGTACATGACATGAAAGCTGTGTTTATATGACATCAAAAACATGGGAAAAATGAATATCCCACTTGCCACCTGGATATGCGGGCTCTAGGTTGGAGAGCAAGTGTATATTTGCAATTACGCCAAGAATCTCTGAATCATAAGCTCCTTTTCACTCCAGTACATTGTTGTAACCTAGATCTATCTTTAAATTAAGGCATGGAGAAGTGCCTGAGGTCATGGATCCTTTTTAAGATTCTCTGCCCCTCTCTCCCAGTGTCCCCTGCACTCTGTTTCTCTCTATCTCTAAAGAAAAAAAATTAAGGCATGGAAATTTTACTTTTGAACGAGATTATTCTTGAAAATCTTGAAATATTTAATCCACCTTTAGGGATAGGTAAAAGCTTAAATCTATAGTAAGAGAAGTTAGAGGTATTATTTGCTCCACCTGGTCTCTGACTTTCTTCCCTTCATCGGCTCCCATAATATAATGTTGGTCATGATACATGAACGCACAATGCTACAAGCATTTGGCCCTCATGTAGAGTCTTTGCCACCATTTTTCCATCCCCAGAGTAGCTCAAACAGGTTCAGAAAAAAAGCAAGGAGAGGGTAGTGAGGGCTGGAGTGTCATGGATGTAACGATGAAATCACACCATCGTGCTGAGTTGATATTCCTCAGTCATATTCACAACTTCTATGTGAATGCAGGTCAAATGTTTTGATCTTTGAGCAAACCCAAGCCCCTCTCCCCAATGCACAGCAAAGCTAATCCCTAAAAAGGTATGCAGCAAGGAAAGAGTTTATTCAAGAGGCAGCCAAATGAGGAGATGGGAGGACAAGCTTCAAATCTGCCTCCCCAGAGGGGGAGAGAACAACTTTTTTTATAATCATAAGGGTTGAGGTTTCATACACATCGATTAAAAGGGTAGAGAAACTCGTGATTATTCACGAGGAAAGAGGGGCACGTGCACCGAGCAAACATATTTGTAATATACATCCCATGTTCACTTTGGGACAGAGACTTAACATCAGAACAAAACAAAATTCAACCCCTGCCATCAAAGGTTGTGGTAGGACAAGGAGAGGGGCTAAGGGCATGCTCCGAGAGGTGGTGTAAACTGGGTGGGGTCTTGTTATCTTGGGTCGGGAAGGCAGGACCTTGCTTGTTAAAGGTTGGAATCACATCAGTTGACCCCGAGTCCAGACTTCTACAGAGTCAGCTAGTGAGTTTGGTGGCGGGGTCTGAGAAGCTGATTAGGGAGAAATAGTTCTCTGAAGAACAGGCTTTAAACTTTCTCCATGTTTCAAAAAACGAAACAAAACTTGCTGTTTGTTTCAATCTCATTAGCCACGTGGGGCACAGTGGCTGATCTGCTGAAATCATTCTTGGCACTGCAAATTTAAAACAGGTACTTATCACTACACCCAAGGCAAGAACACTCTCTAAAAACTCATTAAACTGATTACATTTGAATAATCAAATAATTTTTATAATGCACCATCCAAACTATGACTTTAGCCCAGTTTGTTTTCAGCCATCAAGATCACTGATAGAATTTCTAAGCCATCACGAAGAAAGCCATTGCAAAATGTCTGGCCGGGGGCGTGCCCACCAAAAAGAACTTCCCGGTGTTGCCCCTGAGTAAATACCCTGTACTCAATATTGAACTTCATTCACGAAGACTTCCATATAAGAGCTACTAAATCTTCACAAAAATGCTATCTATCTTATCAAAGGTGTAATCAAATGAGCCACATGACTGTGGTATAGATTTATCTATGGCAGATATCCTATAGAAGTCAAGTGCTTAGAATATATGACCTAAGGGGGAAATCACCTGGAAAAAATGAAACAAAACAAAACATGCTTCCCCCTACGATAATTCTATTTTTAGGTTGAGTGTCCTCCTAAGTTATGTAGAAGGTAGCCATCTTCTTTTAGATGCAGGTCAAATTAGACATTATCCAAAGAGCATCAGCAGGGAATCCAGTTGGTAGAAGGAAGGTTTTACAGACTCCAGTGGCCTCACATGCTATTTGGAAATCGGTGCAGCTGTGGTTGCCATAGGGATGGACTCCCGTAAGTATCCCATCTGCTGCAAGAGGGACAGGTTGCAAGCCCCTCACAGGTCTTAAGAAGAAATGAAGCAAACAAATGACTCATCTGGTTAGGAAGGCTGGTTTGCATAAGTAGCTATTTCAGCAGATTTCAAGCATATGCATGCTACGAATATTTGGTCAAGCCAGAAAAGTCTGAAATTTCAAAATCAGTGGCAAAAATTACCCAAAGTTTGATCAACGACTTTGAACCCGTGCATGTTACCCAAGCACGGGGTGTTGCGACATTTTCTGTGTGTAAAATGTAGCAAATGTACTTTTATTCAAGTGTTTACGCCACGTTTTCCAGAACAATTAATATTAGCTTCTAAACCAAATGAAGGGCTCATTTAACAGACTCATTTTGGAGAACACAGCGATAACACACTTGTGCGATGACTCCATATGGAATGCCAAGGTCTCACACATGCTGGAGAAAATTAACTCAAAGTTGTCTGAAACTATTTTTAGCATTGTCTCTCATCACAAAACGGAAAGATTGATTTAAAAACCTGGGCATGTGCTAATAGCATTACTTTTCAACGCCTGCATCCATCCAGACTAACAGAATTAAATAAGGTCCACGGTAGCACATTTTGAAAAATTAGAAAAGCCCTTGTTTCTTGGATTCTCAAAAAGAAATCAAATATCCTGAAGGGAAATTGGGCTGTTGGACACTGATATGGTAGAGAATACAAAATATTTGAAAATACCAGTGAGAGCAGCTGCTACAGTGCATTTTTCTATTAAAATGAGGTTTTGCCTCTTATTTGGTGGAGAAAATATAACAGTTGCTGACTAACGTGGTTTTCATTTTATATAAATTTACAATTACGCAATATTGCTAATGCAGCAGAACCATGTTTAGGTAAACTGGATCCTCAAAGCATCTCCTATAGAAAAGCATATCTAAGTGAAATGGGATCTTTTAGAAGTCGTCCCCTGAATAGCCTAACTCTTCAAATATATCACCACAGAAATTCGATGTTACTCACAAGTTCTGTTACTCAAAATGGTACGTCTGTAGGTCTTTCCTACCAAACAGTCCTTAAAAAAAAAAAAAAAAAAAAAAATTAGCCATGTGCCCTAGAGGGCAGACAGCTTAACTCCAGAGACTCACAGGAGAGGCAAAAGGGGTATATCTATGGTCCAACATTCTTGTTGAACAAAAAAAGACAGCTAGAAGATAGGTGAGTTTCCATAGAAAGCAGATAACACACTCAGACACGACCTTACTAATCCCAAGTTGAGTGTCTTCGGGTGGCCTTGCTTCCTTCCTTCTGCTACGGCTCTCCTTCTGGGGTTCCATGCCCATACCCTCCCAACCTCCATCGCCATCAAAGCATAAAATTTAGACGCCATTTTTTCTCAATTCCCCATGGTGTTCCCGTGTTACCTAATTCATGCTAAGTTGTTAATGACTGATAATGAATTCGTATGGGCATCTCTCCCACATGATGTATTTGAAGTTTTTAGCAGAAACCTTGTTTTTTTAACGCCATTAATTAAGAGATGATATATTTTCGGCAGTAGGTAGAAGTGACTGAAAGATTCTTTGGAGCAAGACAAGGATGCAGCAAGGGAGATTTTTCCATCCCTCTGATTTTTGCCACATGTGAAATGGTCTATTCTGCTTAAATGCAGGACTGGATCTTGGTTTACCCTACATGCAATGTATTATAAAACGACCAAACACAATGATTTTTATACTGAAGTAATTTTGATATCATCAAAGGAATATTCTCTAAACAGCATTATACATACACTGTACATAAATGTAATATACATTGTTTTATTAGTTCTCTGAAAATTTGTGATCCATTCAAGACAGAACAAAGCTTAATATATTAAATGAGGTAGAAAATCAGAATGACAGGGCTTAGAATAACCAGGGATGGCCAAGCCATTGGTTTAACAGATTTGCAACCATGGAAGAGAAAGATTAAAGACAAGGTTGACTAACCAGGAAGCAATTAGTGAAGACACCAATTTTGTAAGATTTTATTTTAGACAAATATGCCTGACCATCTTTAAAAATTCAAATCAACAAGGGTGCCTGGGTGATTCAGTCAGTTGAGCATCCAACTTCGGCTCAGGTCATGATCTCGAGGCCTGTGAGTTTGAGCCCCGTGTTGGGCTCTGTGCTGACAGCTTAGAGCCTGGGGCCTGCTTCAGATTCTCTCTCTCTCTCTCTCTCTCTCTCTCTCTCAAAAATAAACAAACACTAAGAAAAATTTTTCAAAAAATTCAAATCAACAAAATATCTCAGTACAGACTTGACACAGCAAAGCAGAAAGCAAAGATTCAGATATTTCCAGATTCTAGAATCAGGGTCAAAGATGAACTGGGTATAAAATCTTCCCCTTCCTTCTCCATTTCCTCCTCTTCTTCCTTCTCCCTCCCTCCCTCTCTCTCCTTTCTTTTCTTCTTCCTTTTCTTCCTTTCTTCCTTCTTTCATTCATCAACTCCCTAAGGCCAACAGTTCTAGAAACTAAGGATACGGTAGTGAGCAAAACAGTCAACAATGCTTCTCTCCAAAGATACATTCTAGTCAGAGAGGACAGACAGCAGTGTGTATTGAGGTGACAAGTGCTATGAAAACCATGGATCAGGGTAAGGGCATGGAGTGTTGGAAGGGGCACTTCCAGAGAGGATCTCTGCAATGGAGTGATATTGGGTGGGGAGAAAAAGCAATTGAACCGTGATATTGGGATGAAGCATACAGAATGCAGACCAAACGGTACATTCAGAAACCCTAAGCAGGTATGCTGGACCCTTTGAGGAAGGGCCAGGAGATCATAGTGCCTGCAGCACAGTGAGCAAGAAAGTGGTGACCACAGATGGAAGAATACAGGTCACTGAGGGCCATATTGGGAGGGCTTTCTAAGCCAGTGTAAGGATTTTTTTTTTTTTTTAAGGAGAAGTGATAAGAGATTTGAGCAAAGGAAAATCATTTGCTCGTTTACATTTTCAAGGGAACTTACAATTTTGAACCAACATTGAATCCCCAAATACGTTAATCTAATGTCTCGTAGCAAATATCGGTTAAAAGCATTACTTTATTGAAACAAGATACGAAAGAGTAATGAACCTGCACAATCTGCACAACTGGAAAGGTTCTGGAGAAATTATTATTTTTTTAATGTTTATTTTATTTATTTATTTATTTGAGAGAGAGAGAGAGAGAAAGTGTGAGTCGGGGAGGGGCAGAGAGAGAGAGAGAGAGGGAGACACAGAATCCGAAGCAGGCTCCGGGCTCCGAGCTATCAGCACAGAGCCCGACGCGGGGCTCAGACTCACCAGCCGGGAGATCGTGACCTGAGCCCAAGACGGACGCTTAACTGACTGAGCCACCCAGGTCCCCCTGGAGAAATTATTTTTAAAAAATCAAGATCTCGACCTTAATTAACAGCCAAACTCAGAGGGGCTTAGGATTTTGATGTTGTGAGGATCCAGCAAGAGGGAAGTTACGAATGATTACCTGGTCTAACGCTCGCATTCCACAGAGGAACAGAGTCCTTGAGACGCACAGGGATGAAGACAGAGCTCAGATAAATGCAAGACTCTTCATTTCTGTCTTGTTTCTCTTCCCAAAACATTCTACTCTACTCTAAAGATCCTAAACACATGGGTTGAAAAGCATCGAATAGATCGAAATTAATTAAATAATGTTTTTGGAGGAGATCCATCAAAGCAGGACCTTACACTGCTCTCCTGGAATCCAGATGTTATGTAGAGAATTTTGTTTGTTTGTTTGTTTGTTTGTTTGTTTGTGTTAAATGGAACCAATCAGTGGAAACCTGGAAACCAGGCCTTTGGCTTCTAAGCCTCTCCTGGCAACTTTACTTAATTAATAGCTGGCAGCTTTATTTTTAGAGATGGCGTGCAAGAATCCGTACGGAATAACCAATAATGAAACGCACGCAAAGGGATTTACCAAGGACCATGTCAAAACTAAAAGAAAAAAAATCGAAAGGAGAAAACAATAAGGAGGATGATATTTGCATTATCTTACTTATTTAAAAATATGGACAGTGAATTTGTTGGAACAGCTTTATTTTATTTATTTACATTCAAAAGAAAAAAGTTGACTATATTGACAGGAAATAATTAAAAACCCATTTAATAAATCAATATTTGCAGCTATTTCTTTCAAATCACCTGTTAACAAATCACCAGCTAACTCACAAGGAATAAGCACAATTTTGTAAGCTTTTTTTTGTAAGATGAAATGTATATTATGAATAAAAGATCGATGATCACAATAAGCTATCACTTTGCACCCTGATTGCATGCTCAGAATCTGAGCCTAGGACAGTATAAAGAACATCCCAGTATGGACATCAGCCAAAACTTCAAAATTACATTCAAGATTTTATTTATGCTGATGATTAGACATGACAATGAATCCACTGACTTCAAGATATTGAAGTTGGCCTTCCAAATATTTAAAAGCATATAATTTTCTCAGAACATGGATTTAAAGAAAGGTCATCTAAATTTGCAAAACATCTTAAGCTCATAATAATGCAGGGAGTATACTTTTTTCTAACCGGTAATCTATTGACTTTTACTAATTGTGAAAATGAAAATAAAACTAGGAATGTTCTAATGCTAATTATGCAGAATTATGCATTCACTAATTATGTATATACCAAAATATTATGCATATACTATGTATTATGTATGTACTAGTTACATAGTATTTAGTATTTTTCTGAGACTGGGGGGAAATCCATCGCTTTTGGACCAAGAACTTACTCATCTACAGTCCTGTGTTTGGGGACGAAGCATTTCAGGTTTTCTAGTAAATGTTAGTATAAGTCTAAAATGGCAGAGCATTTACTAACTTTCAGATCTATCGTCTTTTATGAACGATTTTAATGTGTATCACCTACATACCTTTAAAAACAAAGAAAGAAAATGATTTACAGATATCAGCATAAAGAAGGAGAATTTAATGTATCTTCTGTATCATCAAGGTTTCAATCTTATGTTTATGGCCTCGATTGTATTTATACCATTATTATTTCCATTATTACACTACTGTTATAATACTAAATACATTTGTATGGCCTATTAAGTCTTCAAGTACTTTCGTAGCCTCTCACTAGATCTTTAAAACAAGCCTTTGAAGTAAATATTACCAGCTCCCTTTTACACATGAGATTCCTGAAGTTGGGTGAGTAATTGGTGGAGGGGAGAGTCAAAGTGAGGGTCATAAAACTGTTATTTTTGTGGTTGTTTAATGGGAGTTTTGTGATGGCTTTACCAATGTGGGAGTGCAGAGATATAATCCACAGCATCTATATTTAAATAATTTATAATAATAGTTGGGAATGACGCACAAGAAATCCATTTGGCTGATAAAGAGTATACTCAATAAACCCACTTAAAACCTTTGGTAATAAGTGATTATAGCAAGATTCAGCATACAAGGTTAACATATGAAAGTCAATTGCTTTCTTACAAGCCAACAATAAGCTATTGGAATGTGAAGTTAAAAACACAATACCATCTATAAGAGCAACCCCTATCCCCCCAAAACAGAAATATCAAGGTGTAAATCTAACCAAAAAAAAATATATAGGATTCATTTCTGGGGAACTAAAAAACTGATCTAAATAGATGGAGAGAAATTCTGTGTTCATGCACTGGGGGACTTGACATTGTTAAAATGCCAGTTCTTCCCCCAGTTGCTCTGTAGATTCAATGCAATCCCACCCAAAATCCCAGAAAGCCACTTTGTGTATATAGGCAAACTGACTCTCAGATTTATATAGAAAGGGAAAAGCCTATAACAATAGTCAAAACAATACTAAAGAAGAACAAAGTTGGAAGACTGACATTTAACAGACTTCAAGACTTAGTTGAAAGCTCTTCCAGCTATACTAAACTTTGCATAAAGTAATCAAAACAGCACAGTATTGATGAACAAATAGACACAGATAAATGCAGCAAAACAAGAGAGAATTTTTCCTCTTAGTAAATGGTTGTACCAGTGAATTAAAGTAACTTGGCAAAGAAGTATTTGTACTCATGCTAAAAATCACTGTTTTTTTCACCAATAAATAAATAAATAAATAAATAGGACAAAGAAGTAATTCAGGACAGAAAAAAAAAAAAATCATTACTCTAATCACCATACTACCTTCTCTAAAATACAAATTACTTTGTGATTCACTTCTACAGTAAATTATGTCAAGAATTATTCATTTCTACTCAGCAATTTTTCCCATTCCTTTTCCTTTTGGTTTTTTTTTTTTTTTTTGAAAAAGTGTCCTTTCCCCATCCATGTGATTCCAGTAACAACATGAAATAGAGTGCCCACTCATTCCCAGGATCAACAGGTTGGCACCAGTTGGTTCATTGTGTATAACACAACCTGCACCAATCAGAAAACTGCTATTTTGTTTATTGGCCTTAACAGATAAAGGGTTTCTCTCCCTTCTTGCTCTCACATTGTAAAGATACAGACTTAGGGCTCTCCACAACTCTCTTTCCTGCAGCATGCGAGAATGAGGTTAACCTGTGAAAAGCAAATCTGAAGATGGAAGGAAAAAGATCTTTGGTAATGTTATTTTGATTGAGTTCTTGGATTGATCATGCTTAGACTTCCTACCTGTGTGAGACAAAATCTATGGGAGTTTTTGTTGTCCATTGTGTCGGCGTTTCTGTCACTTCCAACAAAATTGTTCTTAACAAAACATGTTTTTCCTTGAAAATACAACTTTTAAATGAATAGTAACATGGTAAGATAATAGCAGATCTACAAAAAGTTAATTATAGAAGAAACTCAGGGCTGGTTCTGTATGCCTATATGGTCAGTAAGGCCTACATCTATTCTAATTGGTCAATATTTATGCCCAACCAATCATTTAAATATTTTGGATATCATAAACTTGAAGAAAGAGAGGCCGGAGAAACAGGTATATGAAAGTAAAAATGCTCAATAAACTATGAAGTGCTATAGAAATGTTAATTATTGATGATTTCCTTCAAATAATCCATGGAACTTTGCCCATTTTCATTCACTGAGACCTCAATAAGGAAATGAATCGCTAACAGGAATCAAGTTTCTCCTACAAAGTTTCACTTGTTCCAGTGTATCGATGAGATGAGTGGGTTTCCCCAAATGTTGGTGCCAGTCAGGTGAAGACAAGTAGGAAGGCTCATTGATCCAAGATAGAACTATTGACAGCTTGTGACCAAAGCAGTTCAATGAATTTTTCCATATTCTGGTGTGTGAAACATACCCCAACAATTTATCACTGCCCAACTCGGAGAATTTCAGGCTTTCCATGAATTCAAAGATTAAACTCATAGCTTTTAAGGAACTGTTCATTGAGGCCACACATATTTTTTGTTTCTTAATACAAGATGCTATCAACATATTTTTTCATATTTGTATTTTTAATCTTGGTAATGGTGCCATACTTCCCTGGTGATTTCTATTTCTGTGTATAACCTTCCTACATTCATGTTTATATGTGTAATCTTTGTAGTTTTAAAGCATGAGATAAAACCAATTCCTCTTTTTCTTCCAAATAATCATTTTGAAAGAGAACCTTTGTATTCACCAGTATATTTCACTTGTGTCTTGTATTTATATATGACAATGTCCTTGCATTGTGATTTCTTTGCAAGCCTTTACAATGCACTTTTACCCTATCTTTACATTTCCATAATTTCTGACATAAAGTCTGCAATTCAACCTTCTTACAAACTGATATATAATCCTAGATTTTTAATGATTTATACAGGATAAAAATAACCGAAAACCTTCTCATAAAGGTTAGCCTTATGTTTTCTACCATTCCGTCCTCTTTCTAAATGACAGAGATATGATATGGTTTGCTAATCCTTTGTCCATGAAGATAAATGCCATCTTTAAGAAACTCAGTGTATTTTCTTCTTCAAACCTTGTCCAGCTGTACATATATTTCTAATATGTGTCTATCTCCTTGGGGGTCCTTCTGCTCAACTTGGAAGACTGACAATAATACCACCTGAGCCCCGTCTCATCAATGGCCAATACTCAGCTGGGTTTTCCAGCTGAAAGAAACTGAAGATCAAACCTGTAGCCTTTAAGGTTTTGTGTATGATACCCAGTGGCAAGATAGTAAATAAAAGACCATAATATCACACATAAAAAGGAAAATCAAATAAAATGAATAAAGGACTTTTTAAAGACTCTTTTTTACATTAGGACTGCATAATGATCCCAAATTTCAGACACACTAGCATGAGCTCAGATTATTGTGATCACATGGGCGGAAGCCCAGGGTGGGCTTGTGTATAGATGAATTTCTGTTTTGCCCATGCATGCAACCAATGGAGTCGGGTTCTCTTCCCACTGCAGCACATGACGCTTTTTTTTTTCCTGCGGAGACAGAAAGCAAACATTGGGCCAGCCTGGTTGATAGCCAATAGTCTACAATTTGCTGTTGGGTGAATGGATGGATGAACGAACGAGTGAGTGAAGTATCGTTCTCTTCACCTTACCGTTAGTTTAAACTAAATTTTGTCCGTATTTGTGTACCCAATGGCAGTTAAGAATTTTTGTAACATGACAGTTTGCCCAGCGTCCAATATGCTAATGATCTTGGGTAACAATTCTAAAGTGATTCAGAACGTGACTATCATTACGAAGAAAAAAAAAATTGAAACACATCAAGCATCACGGTACAGGATACAATTTTTTTTTAATCATTAACAATGAAGGGAAAGGGAGAGGAAAGCATTAAAAGGCTCATCTTCAAACAAATCAAATATGAGATGTTCACAAGCAACCCATTTAAGAAGGAAATTGTCTTCTCTGACCTTTGCAATGTCCGTGAAAGATAATATACCCAAGGTATCAGAAAGATTAAAGGTGTGTTTACTAAGAATTAAGACTAGTGGTGAAGCACAATTTTACTTTCAAACTTTGTTTTGTAAAGAGACTATTTCACCCCGACTTACGGAATATTGAATTACTGAAGACTGCACCCGTCTTTGACCAGCAAAAAGGTCACACGATGCGAAGGATAATAACTTATAAATATGGCATATTTCAGAGAGAAAAGAATATTTAAAAGATAATCAGCAAGTCTGACCTTTTGGATCACCCATTCATTTTTTACAGTTTAAAAGCATTGATGTATACTTAACTTCTCTTCTCACTTGCATAGAGTGTTTCTAAGAGCTAGGAGAGAGGAGAACACTTCCCATCCATTCGGTTACTAAGAGGCTCTGTCCTGTATCTCTCTCTCTGTGTTAATACACACACATGTTCATGCACAAACTTGCAAGGAATAAACCATTTTAATTCTCTAAATTCAAAACGATAGCAAGGTTTCTCTCCTCTTCAACTCAAAGCTCCTTTAAAAAGTAGATACACCCACTATCTCACTCCTCATGCTTTCCATAATTCATTCATTCAGTAAATGTTCGTTTTTGGACCTCATCTGTGCCAGAAATTGTTGTATGTGCTGGGAAATCAGCAGCAAGTATAACAGGCGATCCTGAGGCATAAGTATCTTACATTCTAGTGTGAAGGAATTAGACAACAAACATCATGAATAAGTAAAGCATGTGGTACATCACTTCCATGGATGAAAAAATCAATCACAGTAAGTATATCAAAGCTTTGAGTGAGGCAGCAATTTTTAATGAGATGGTTAGAAAAGGAGCAAAGACTTGATAACAGTGAGGGATGTAAAGTCATACAGAGAAAGACAGATACCATATGTTTTCACTCTTATGTGGATCCCGAGAAACTTAACAGAAGACCATGGGGGAGGGGAAGGGGAAAAAAAAAGAGGTTAGAGAGGGAGGGAGCCAAAACATAAGAGACTCTTAAAAACTGAGAACAAACTGAGGATTGATGGGGGGTGGGAGGAAGGGGAGGGTGGGGGGTGGGCATGGAGGAGGGCAGCTGTTGGAATGAGCACTGGCTGTTGTATGGAAACCAATTTGACAATAAATTTCATATTAAAAAAAAAAAGTGAGGGATTAAGCCAAAGGGATAAGGGGTAGTAGAATGCTCTAGGCAGAGAGAAGAGCCAGGACAAAGGTGACAGGGTGGAGTGTGTCTGCTGAGTTTGAGAAACAACAGGATGCTAGGGTGGCCAGAGGCCCTGAGCAGGGAGAGAGTAAATAGGAGATGAGGTCAGAGAGGGGAAGAGGGCATCAGAACACATATAGCTTTGTAGGGCTTTAGAAACACTGCTTTTAGAGGGCTTTTAACACAAGAGTGGCATAACTTGACTTAAAACAGAACTTCAAAAAATTTAAGTATCTACTCTGTTCATGCTTCAGGTAGTATTCAACGCATACCAATCCACCCCAAACTTCCTTGCTTACATCAATAAACACCTTTCCAGGTCACGATTTTAGTGGGAAAATGCTTCATGCCCCAGCACTATAGCCGGTGCCGGGAGCCTCCAGAAACTGTGTGAATTGTAGCAAGTAGACCAAAAATCTAAAAGGCTTCAAATCTGGCTGGAAAACAAAACCCAAAACAAAAACAAAACGTTGCAACAAAGCCAACCAAGTAGTAAATGCCATGGGAGGGAGGTGGGACTCCAGCCCTGAGTATCCTTGTACAAACTACGTGCAAATATTCCTCATCTTCTGAATCGAGATCATCCCTGTGTACCGATCGGCTCAGCGCTCAGATGTGATGGTGTGCACACCCTTCGTGTCGTTGAGGGACACGGAGGTCATCATGACAAGCTTTGGTGAACCTCCGAACAATGCCCTCTCCTTTTCCAAATCTGGCATGTGGCCCCGCCCTTATCCTTGGGAGACCTGGGCTTCAGAGAGCAGAGGTGAAACCTCCCTCAGCCACCCTGACATTAGTTTCTATACTAATCATCTCGGGGATGAAAAGGAATTTTCCTCCACAGATGACTCAAGCCCTTTACAGGAAAGGTTGTAGGTAATGACATCTTTTGCTGACTACAGTGGTACTTTTTCCAGATATGAGCACTTAGGTATCTCAGTGTAAGTGAATTAAGATTTGAAACCCTTTCATGAGAGCAATCAGAGAGCTTCAGTGTCCAGTCAGTACCACGCTCTGTTTCCAGCAGCTTCTTCACCCATGCCCCACCACTACCCTGCCAGGAACATGAGAAGAAGCACCTTATTAGGAATCCCTTTTATCCCTTTTGTCCAAACTCTATGGACTCCCCATAGAGCTTACAAACATTTCCCAGATATGCATGCAAATCTGAAATTATAAGACCATCAGACATACGATGGATAGTTCTCTCCTGGCAATGAGAATAGTGGATGATGCAAACCTAAAATGGTACAATTACATGGTAGATCATCGCTCTCCATCGTTTTCCCATCTTTTGAATCCACGGGAGGGAGAGAGACCATAATTCGGTGTTTTCAGAAGAAGTGGATGCATTCCCTGAGTAGAACCCTGTCTCCCTTCAATGGTGCTCATATACACAGCCATTCCGGGAAAGGGGAAAAAACAGTGAGGCTTTAAAGCCTCACGACACCCAGCAATTTACAATAAACTATATCCCGTTAATCTGTAACACTCGACACGCTAGCGTGAAATCCAGGGTCTTTTAGGCTAAAACCTAAAGCAAAGGAATATGCTACACTTGAAAGATCCCAGCTCCTGAACCCAGACATCGATTAGCTGTGCAAATTTCAAACCCTCTGATCTGTGTGTCTCTCATTATAAATCAGGGCTGTGAACCCCAATCTAGCAGAGTTGTCGTGAAGTTCAGTGATATGAGACAAAATACCCAGGGACGCCTGGGTGGCTCAGTTTGTTAAGCGTCCGACTTTGGTTCAGGTTCATGGGTTCGAGGCCTGCATTGGGCTCTGTGATGACAGCTCAAGGCTTGGAGCCTGCTTCGGATTCTGTCTCTCTCTCTCTCTCTCTCTCTGCCCATCCCCCATTAGCACTCTGTCTCTCTCTCTCTCTCTCTCAAAAATAAATTTAAAAAATGCCCAACACCACACTTAATATTACAAGGCAGTTGCAATTAGAAATAATGCTAACTGATATGTCTAAGTGGGGGGCATCATGATAAATGCTACTCAACATCATCACATTTAACCCAATAAGAACCTTATGAGGTAGATACACCTATTAACACTTGGGTTGCCAGATAGAATCCAGGATGCCCAGTTCAATTTGAATTTAACGTGCCCTCCGGTATCTTGGACATACCGAACACTAAAAAAATTTTTGTTTATCTACATTCAAATTTAACAGAGTATAATGTGTTTTTATTTGCTAAGCCTGACAACCCTCTATTATGCCCATCAAATGTAGACATAGAGCACTGATGACATGTGCCCAGGGTCACAAAGCTCGCAAGTTGTTAAAAAGAGATTTGACTCCATCAGTGTTTTCAGAGCCAGGCCACTGGAAGCTTAGGTTATGCCATTACCATCACCATTGCCATTCCAGGCAGCAGCAATAAATTCAGGGTGCCGGGGTTACTCTGCGCTCTTACTTGGGATCCCGGGAGAGTGAGTCTGGCTCTTCCCAATCGGGGATTTCTGACTTAAGGGATTCCAGCAAGAATCCAGGCAGTGAAGCCAACGAGAAGAACAGAAGAGATGGTGTGAGGAAGCTTCTACAGCACTTGTTACTTATGCTGACTTGACCAAGGCCAGCCATATGAGGAGACTCTTTATCCTTGACCTGGAGGTCCAATTTCCCATCACACACTCTCGCTTGATGGGAACTCCCAAATTTGCCCAACAGCATCACCAGCTAAGTTACTAAATAATAGGTCCAGGTCTCAAACAAGTCTGTATACTTATCAACGAACACTGATCTGAAATATCCTTCTTCAGTGTGAAGAACCACAGCAAGAGCCAAAAAACACTTTGCAACCATGTTTTTAACTCATGAAGAGTGGGTTCCATCCCAATCCTTCCCCAATACTAAGGACTATATAATAGATGTATCTGGAAGTCTTTTTCAGTAGCTAAATTGGGTCACCTGACATAGAAAATGTCCTTCTCTGGGTCTTTCTATTCAACCTGAAACTAGCAGACTTCGAGGAGAAGGAGAATGAAAGAATGGTATTTTACTAAATGCAATCGTTACTACAGTCGCTGAGGCTGCAATAAATTGCTCTCTGACCCTTTTTTGTTCTCTTTTGCACGTTACTTTGCGTGGTAAGCCAGCCTATGGGAGTAACTCCTCTCACATGGCTGGTACAAACACCTCGTAGTTACAGGCTTCCCCTGTAATGGAGAAAGTGAGTGATTGATTCGGGTTGTTTTCTTGGCCTTGAGGTAAATATAAAATCACTGGTGTAAGGAAAAAACACAAAACTTCCACCCCCAGGAGGTCTGCACAATTCCACCAATTGTGATCAGCTACAAATTGACAGAAAGGCAACAGATATGCAGAAAAGGCCAAGAAAGCGTCAAACCCCATTCTGTAGCTTGTTCAATCATGAAGGGGGAAATAACCATTTGTCCCAGCCTCCTATATCATGTTCTTTTGCTACAGGCAGAATCACAAGCTAACGCCAACACAGATATTTCTGTCCCTTTCCTATCACGGTCAGTGTGAATTATAGCAACATTGTGTAAGGAATTGGCTTGTATCGAGGCAGTCCTGGAACCTCATAAAGGACTTCCTGAGTACAGAATAGATTTTACAATGTCTGAGAAGCAAATTACGCACCACGGTACCCAGATAGGTCCTATTCATCTTCAGCCCTTGACGATAAGACGTTGGCTGGGAATGCTAAGGTCTGAGGTCTTCTCCTACTGGCACCTGTGCCTTCTGCATAATCTCAGACAAGACCGGGACAGGAGCTTCTCTGGAATGTGTATATCCATACACAGCATGCATATATTTTCCAGCCCTATGTGGTCTGAGTTGAATTGTGTCCCCCCCAAAAGACACACTGAAGCGCCTGTGAATGAGACCTTGAAGTCTTTGTAGACGTAATCAAGTTAAGATAAGCTCGTACTGGATTAAGGTGGACCCTAAATCCAATCGTCGCCATTCTTGTAAGGCCACACAGAGACACGCAAAGCGAGAAGAAGGCCTGCTAAGGCAAAGGCAAGGAGCATCAAGTGTGGCCGGCAAGCTAGAAAAGCCAAGGAAGGCTCCGTCTCCAGAGCCTTCAGGGAGGTTGGCCCTGCAACCCCTTGATCTCAGACCTTTGGCCTCCGGGGATTTGAGAGAATACATTTCTGTTGTTTGAAGCCACCCAGTTGGGGTGATTGCCTACAGCAGCCCCAGGGAGTGAATGCACTATGCACCCGCACGTATAAAATGTATGAGGAAGATACGATTGGGAGTGATGGGGGGTGGGGGGAAGTCATAAGAAAAAATCTGTCTCTTGTCTTCTAGACCTAGAATCTAATTGAGAGAATCGGTCAAAATAGCAAAGTTTCCAGCAAGCAACTGCAAGGCCAAGCCCCGTCACGTGCCGGATTTTAGAGGATGAATTAGAACCATAAAGGACGAAATAAATTTTCAAAAGGAATGATTAGGTCAACGTATTGCGAGACCTGAAACCTCAAGAGCTTCTTTGACAGCGTGAACGTTACAGGGCCCCAAAGACCTAACCGAGAACTCCCTGGCTCTTACCAGATGTGCCCATCACCCAACAGGAAAGACTCCCCACCCAGCTGGTACCCCTATCTCGTCCTCAACCTGAGGGGTCTGACTTCCTCGCCAGCTCACAGTTACTCAAACAAGCCAACCACGTCCTCCCACAGAGACCAGGTACCCCATCCACGTGGCACAATAAAGCCTGCCTCTCGTGGCCTGCGCACTTTGGCTCTGCCCCCAGTGCAATCCCCAGGTGGCCCCGTATGGTGCACGGTGTCCTTCTCCCTGGGACTGTGAGTACATGTGATTGATAAACTGCTGCCCATCCCACCATCCAGGATCACGTGTCCTGTCCCCCTGCAATCTCCAGAACCCTAAGGCAGGAAGGAATACATCTCTCACCAACAAGATGAAGAAGAGGCGAATAAAACAGCCAGGGAAGATCATTCGTTAGGGAAATTAGACTTCTGGGAGAGATACTTTTGAACTGGAGCTTGAAAAAGAGTAACAAGACCACGACCAGTAAACGGCAATTCATGAAGAAAATATGGAAAATAACAACACGAACATGTTAACAAAGGAAGAAAATAACAAACTGAAAACGGAGGCATTCGCTCCATCATTGGAGTGGCAAGGACCACCTTGCCAGCCAGGAGTGGTTGGACTAGAACCACGGCACAGAGCCCGGTCTCACCAACCCGAGAGAGGATATGGCAGAGACCCAGGTCCGGTGGAATTACTTTCAAATAAAATTTCCAGACCATATCCAGGGATTAAATATGTCTGGAACTAAGAAGTGTAGGAGAAAATTAATCTAGCTTTTTCAGTTGGGACACATGAGTTTCCTGTGATTTTTTTTCTATACTTCCCAGAATTCTACAAACATTTGTGTGGGATAAAATCAAGCCAGTTGTGAAGCTCTACAGATGGCAAGCACCTAAGCCCATGAAAAATTTGTCAGCAGGCTGTATAATTTTTGTCCAATACATATTCTTACCAGACAAACAAACACATAACAAGAACAACAACACAACCCTAACCTTAAACTTCCTGGTTTCTCTGTAAGAGAAATTGGACAGCATTCTACTAATATTTTCCTCTTCCATGTAACACAGAAAGTTTCTAATGTTTTAATGAATTCGATTGACTGGTACTTTATCCAAACGATTGGGTTCAGTGCTTATGTATTACCTTTGTTTTTTTTCTGTATTCAAGGACAACAAAGACCGTGTACTATAGTCTCCTGATGTCAACTTTTGGGAACCACAGGCAAGATTTCTTAAAACATCCTTTTAGGCCAATGAATGATCATCTCTCCTAAAAAGTAGAAAAATGGACTTATTTGAGTATCCTTTGCATTTTTGTCTGCCTTTTTCAAATGTGTTTTATGGGAATTAGTGACATAGCTACCATATGAGCAGCTGTAAGAGAAAAGGAGAGAGTTCATGGAGCTGAATTACTCTAAATAATTAGTTCCTGGCTATGTTCTTGAAAGCCAATCTTATTGAGGTATAATTTACCTACAATAAAATGGACCTATTTCAAGCTTAAAAAATAAATAAAATAAGGGGTGCTGGGTGGCTCAGTCAGTTAAGCGTCCAACTTCAGCTCAGGTCATGATCTCATGGTTTGTGCGTTTGAACCCCACGTCTGGCTCTGTGCTGACAGCTCAGAGCCTGGAGCCTGCTTCAGATTCTGTGTCTCCCTCTCTCTCTGCCCCTCCCCTGTTCACACTCTGTCTCTCTCCCTCTCTCAAAAATAAACACTAAAAAAATTTTTTAAAGAATAAATAAATACAACTTCCCACATCTGCCACCCAGAATGTGTATTATATAAATTTAAATAATATACTACAGTATTATGTGACATTGTATGCTACATGTGCTGTATATATATTTACATAATAGACTGTATGTGTATATATCATATATGTATTTACAACCTCATGGGTCTTGCTTCCTTGCCAGTGCACATAATTACTCAAATAAGCATATACATACTAAATGTATATATTATACTACATGTGTATATATATATATATATATATAATTTATAATGATACAATATATAATATATTATACATCTTTGTTTTCAAAAATTTGGCAAACATACTTTATTTTTAAATTACTAATGTGTAGTTAAATAGGATATAAGACATAACATTATCTGTTATGTACACAATACAATATTTTATAATACAACACATAATGAAATGTTTACGTATGCATATATGCATGGGTGTATGACAGAGGAAGAGGTAAAGACGTGTGTATATAATGCAACCCTGAGTACACTTTTGGGGATTTTGATGATCAATGACCGATGAGACAAACAAAGGCTGTGAAGAGGACGATGCTCTAAAATATCTAACATCACACAGGTTATTCCATTCATTTTCACATTATAAAGACTTTAACAAATCCTTTGGAGAAGTTACATCACTAGAATTTTAAGGAAAGAGGGTCTGTCCACAGATAAAATGATATTTACTTTTATCTATTTATCTATTCAGCAAAGCAGGGTTGTTTTTATTTTTTATGTATTTTTTTAAAATGTTTAATGTTTTATTTATTTTTGAGAAACAGAGAGAGACAGAGCGTGAGCAGGGGAGGGGCAGAGAGAGAGACACACACACAGAATCCGAAGCAGGCTCCAGGCTCCAAGCTGTCAGCACAGAGCCCGATGCGGGGCTCGAACCCACAAACTGGGAGATCATGACCTGAGTCAAAGTCTGACGCTCAACCGACTGAGCCACCCAGGCGCCCCAAGCAGGGTTGTTTTTAAAGCACAATGGACATTTTACGACTAGTTTCTGCTCTCAACCTGATCAGCTGTAGCCATGTTGTCATAGAGAATATGGCCTAAATCTCATATGGTCTAACCTTTTTTTACGCCCAATTACATATCATATTTTGTCCAATTGTTCTTACCTTTCAGAGGTTATAATATTAATGGCATACGAGGAGAAGCTTGATATTAATTATAAATTGGTTTGGAAACTCCAGATTTGCTGACATTTGCATAATGGCTTTCTTTTGTTCCTTTTATTCCCAGATAATTGAGTTAGAGTATCTCTCTTAAACAAATAACCTTTCGGGAAGACAATTGGACCTCATTATAACCCAGGATAAAATAAGAGGTGAGACAAAGTAAAGGAATGTTTCTTTTCTCCAATCTGGAACAGAGATTCTAGAATTTAGAGTTTCCAAGCTTGGCCCTCGAACTAAAACAAAAGCAGAAACAAAAACACTGTATTGCAATCTATTTGGAAATTAAACAGACAAGGGACACTAGTGACAGTTGTCAACCTGTGTCTGCCAATCAGGTTTCTGCAGTTCCCCTGCCCCAAAGTGGATGTGGGTAAGAGAGTCTTGGGGTGGGATGTGGTCAGATTTCATTGGCCAACCTTGTCCTACCTTTCTACCATTCGAATGAATCATGCACAGACCCCGAAGTGTTAGAAAGCTCAACTCCCCCAAAACACTCTCACCCCTGACCCGTCCATGACACTCCAATTATTTTTATTATTTAATCAAATAATAAGAACTTCTTTCTTAAAATTCCAAAAGAGTGTTTCTGTATCTTGGAATAATTCTGCACCATCAGTTCATGGCTCACAGGTATCACTTCACTTCCCCCCTTCCGTTTTGATCACATTTGTTTTTGTATTTCTGTTATGTTGATTTTCTCAAAGGACAATACTTTTTACCTTCAGCATTTGTATTCTTTCTGCGCCTTTGATTATTTTGTGTTCGAGGGTCATTCCTGTGTCGTGTTGATTCATTTGTTTTGTTCATGCTTAGATGGCCCTGTTATTCTCATCCTGCTTCTAGACTTCTCAAAGTATCCTCCACAAAAGGTTATGAAGTGTCTTCTACTCTACTTTGGTGTACCCGGATCGCTCTTTTAATCAGATTTTCATCTCTTTTTCTGCCTTCAGCATTTCTGTTTGGGACTATGAGTCTGGTTGATTTTAAAATCCATCAGACTCCTTCAGCAGAGTGACCCGTACTGTCATATTCTGTTGAACTATCTCATGTATTTTTACATTCATTTTATTTGCACGCTACCCTAATCCACTAATCTCTGGTAATGTTATGCTATCCCTTCTCTCTTTTTTCTATTGACAGCTACATTTAAACCACATATTGTTACGCAGCCTAGTAATTATCATTTCTTCATGGGTTTTCAGTGAGCATCGATGCAGCTTGGTGTATTAATCCACTCTACCTCTGAAGGAAGAGCATGTACATACACTTCCCATTGAAAAATAGCACCGCAAAACCTAAAACCGATATCAAATGTGGGTTTTAAAACACGGGAAAAAAGAAGACTCTAAGGGTGAGGAAAAGGATACAAGATAAATGGATTCCATTCAAATCTGCCATTTGATACCAAAACATGATTTTGCTGTATGCCTTTCAAATCCACATGTTTCAACAAGATTTAAAAAGACAAAACCTCCAGATAAATCGCCATTTAGTTTAAGATATTCGGCTCCTATTTTTTGCAAGTTGTAATGGCCACACTTGCGTGAGTTTGCCATGCAAAAGCTCAACCTTTTTTCATAGAATTCGAGATGTTACCATACAAATAAAGACGTTCTACCCAGTATTAACGCCTACCCCAATGATTGTTCCATACAATACATTAATGTGCTATATTACTTAAGGTTTTGTTTCATTCTTAATTATAGGTTCCCACACTTAATTACAAATTAAAGACAATAATCAAGCCTCACTCGAAACCACTGAGACTAATGAATTTCCTATCTGTCACAGCAGGAAGCTTCCTTAATATATTTTCTCACCTCCAGACCAGGTTTGGTGCCTTACTTATATGTTCTCATAACACAATGTTTTTTTCTCTTTCATAGCACTTAACACAATCATAATTATCTTAAAGATCGATGCAATTGTCAGCTGAAGTCTGTCTTCCCTCCTGCCCCCTTCTGAGACCCACGTGAGCACAGACCCAGACCTGCCTTGCTTAATGCATGCCACTGATAACAGCTCAATAAATATCTGTAGACTGAATGTGGAATGAAAGCCAGTGTTACATACGAAAATTATGGCTACAAAACTCCTATTACAGAACACTTTTGACCAGCTGAAGACCAGCACTTTTGTGAATGAAACCGTAAGTCCAAAATGCTCCCACTTCATAACAAATACTCAGCTGCAACAACCATCGCAAAAAGTCATCTCCTAGAATATTTTACGCGTAAGCAATGTTATTTAGGAGCCTTTGGGTAAATGCCTTTAAGTAGATGGGGTAAATGAACAAACTGAAAAGAAAGTAAGTCCTGACCTGGAGTTTAGTTCATCACGTTGGCCAACAGTATACAACTAAACATATTAAGGCCTCTCGGGGAGAGTAGTGTTATACCTTGAAATGAACAATTTTTGAATGGTGATCCCATTATGAGATACAAGTCAAGTCTTACAGCTGGTCATTCTACAAAAAATGTTCTGAGAGAGAGTCATTAGTTCTTTTGTACAGTTTTGCAGTGGGCCAAGCACTATTTGCAATGCTTTTCTCTCCCTTTTATGTTATGTGTGTACGAAATCTCAATATAGATGCTTATATAGTTCACTCTATAAAGCACAGCTGTGAGATTATTGCTTACTATTACATTAAAGAAAGAAACACAATCGAGAGGCCTGGATACAGTGAATGACTGATGAGAGCTATGATTGAAATGTCTTTTTCCACATTTCCAAATGTAGTAGCAAAAAGGAGGTCATTTGCATATGCTATGGGAGTGGAATACAATCTTAATAATTTGTGCATTTTAAACCAAATCTGGTTTTTGCTATTATTATCTGCGTTAATCAAACTATAACTTCATAATTTCCTGTTATTATTACTCCAGTCGCCATCCTATCACTTAAAAAAATTAGAGAGTGGGTGTTGTGGACATTATTTACAATCAAATGTTGACATACACATTTCATTACTGAGCCAGTTCCTCTACTTAACAAAATAGAACCAGTTTTAAGAAGAAAAAGAAAGGAGAAGGGAGGGAGGACAAAGACAAAGAATTGGGGGAAGAAGGAAATTGAGGGATGGGGGAGAGAGAGAAGTAAAGGAAGAAAGGAAGGAGGAGGGAAAAGGAGGAGGGGAGAAAAAGAACGGCTCTTAACATCCTGAAATTGCTAATTGAAAGCTATAGCTAGCCCTCTGCTGCAACCTGCTGGCTGACTGGAGAACTACAGGTAAGAAAACTACTAGCAGTAACAAATGTATTATACGTTGTTCATTTTAAATCCAGCAGTCTCAGTCATTTATTACACATAATCCAATGAAAGATGCAAGAAACAAAGCATCCATGTTGCCTCTCAATTAGGAAATAGATTAACTCTTTGCAAACCGTAATATATTTCCTTAGGATATATAGGACTGATATTCCAAATTAGAAAGTAATAACCTGGCTCTCAGCCAATCTCCATTAGTTGAAGGCTTACTTCAGAGAAGCTCATTTTTACACAGATAAAATGAGCTCATGATGGGGACAGAGCACACATGAAAATCACCGTATAAGGGGAGACTGTGCTCAACATCATGTTGAGGATATGTATTTATTTGCCCACCAGCTCTGAGACTACATCTGAATATTTTAAGTACCTGAAAGTTTTGCAAAAAAAAAAAAAAAAAAAAAAAAAAAAGGCAAAGCTTCTATTATAAAATGTCCAGAAAGTTGTTTGGTGGAATTCTAGGTAGAAGTAGACATGATGTTTAGGGGTAAACTTTTTCTCTGTGCAGGCAAGGCTCACTGGTGAATTATTGTAGTCAAAACTCAAGAATTCACTCACTCATCAGAAGGAAGGAAGCCATGGGAGGCTAAAAATGTGTTTAATAACATAAAGGATTTTTAGCAGGAGGAGGAGGGTTTTCTGTCAGGAATACACATACACACAGGATTATGTTATGAGAATTTATGTTTTTCCTAGTAGGCTAGAGGATGGGACTTGAGAGCCTCCAGAGCAAAGGGAAAGAAACATTGAAATCGAGAGGCTAATGTTGGCCGGAAAGGCCCCCGCACAGATGATGGTGTCCAGGACCCCAGAGAAGAAAGGCACCATGGGATCAGTGACTTGACTCTCAGGTAAGCTTTCTTCCCATATTGCAAACATCTTATAATCTCTTCAAATGTTCAGTCCAGTGTTAATCACCACAGCTTGTTGAGGTCTTGGTTTCCAAAATTAAAAATTAAATCCCTTCAAATACAAATTTCGAAGAAAATCTTTAATGTAATGGGTTTTCACAACTTCTGAATTTTTACATACATTCCCTCAACTTGTAAAGTATGCAGGCAATTTTGAAATGAAGGAGGGTGTCATAGATTAGCAGCTGGGTCCAGAATGACTTCATTGCAAGAGAATAAACTTTGGGGTGTGGATAGAGAAAAAGCTCTCCTTAGTGACAAAGGAGGCTTTCTTGGTGACTGTGGAGAATGAAAATTTGAAAGAGATTGAAAAATGTTCTTGTTCCAAAGAACTATGATAAACTAACACCAATAATAATAACATCATTTAATAACTAAGTAGTATGTCCATTCTAAAACTAAATTCCTAGCAACCCTCATGAAAATTTTATCACGTGCCTTTGTTATATTTATACAGGCAAGAAAATTGAACCTTGGAAGAGCACCACTCATGTCTTACCCTTAGTATTTCCTCAGCAATATTTTCTGCAGCAATGCATGAGCCATACTGGTTGGTTCTCAAAAGAACATAGAGTCACTCTGGATTTTCCATAAGACACTATCATCTCAAGCCTCTTTTTATAAAGGAGAGAGAGGGGCGCCTGGGTGGCTTGGTCGGTTAAGCATCCAACTTCGGCTCAGGTCATGATCTCACGGTCCCTGAGTTCGAGCCCCGCGTCGGGCTCTGTGCTGACCGCTCAGAGCCTGGATCCTGTTTCAGATTCTGTGTCTCTCTTTCTCTCTGCCCCTCCCCTGTTCATCCTCTGTCTCTCTCTGTCTCAAAAATAAATAAACGTTAAAAAAAAATTTTTTAAAAAGGAGGGAGAGGAGGGGACTGGGTGGCTCAGTCAGTTAAGCATCAGACTCTGGGTTTCAGCTCAGGTCATGGTTTCATGATTTTGTGGGTTCAAGCCCCACACTGGGCTCTGCACTGACAGCATGGAGCCTTATTGGGATTCTCTCTCTCTCTCTCTCTCTCTCTGCCCTTCCCCCACTCGTACTGTCTCTGTCTCTCTCAAAATAAATATATAAACGTAAAAAAAAAAATTTTTAAAGAAAGGAGAGAAATACATATATCTGTTATATATTATATACTTTATATTATATATCATGATATATTGTACACTATATATTATATACATTATATTACATATTTATACTTTATACTATATATAATGTATCATATGATATACTATATACATTATATTATATATTATAGACATATAATACACACATTATATATGTAATATATAGTATATTCATTTCTTCCAGCGCTGTTTGGAATAAGGAGGTGATATGTAAATGACCATAAATCTATAAATGGTTTATGATATACCTATTGAAACATTATAACATGCCTAATATTAAACTTAAAAAGAACTATATAACCAGTAGCAACATAAATCAGAATAAAATGGTAAGAAACAATTCAAAACTATTTTTAAACAACAATTCATCAGTGGTGAAATATTGTCATCATACAAACATGAGAAACCTGTGTAAAGGAATGGGCTGAGAGTCTTCTAGTTCCTCTTTCTCAAAATGCTGCTTTATGCTATCATGTTTGTGTAATAAATAAATACATGCACAGGGCATCAGTTCGGCTCCTCGGGGAAGCAAATGCCAAGGCGAGATTCCGCACACGAGATCTGCTGGAAGAAGGCCCGAGAAGGCTGAGGACGAGGACCCGGGAGGGCAGGTGGAGTCCCCAGACAACGGTGCAACCCTGACACTAGGAAGGGGAGGGACAGGAAGGAGGAGAGGTCGTGTGTCTCAGGCTGCTGTGTCACCGCAAGAAAGTTTGGACATGCTAATGGGGAGCTCTTGAGCGGACGTCATCCCTTAGAGGAGGCCCATGTTTGGCAGGAAGAGGCCTGCCCTTCCACCAGTGGCCCTCGGCCGGGGAACGGCCCAGGGGACGATGGGCTTCAGCATGAACACAGTGGTGGTTCCCAGAGGGCACCTGAGGCTCTCACTATGCCCTGGAGCAGGTCCGGGCTGAGCCCACAGCGGCTACACTGCGCGTATACATCATCGAGTGTGTGCTCCTACTTCCAGTGGCAAGTTTTTTCTTTACATCTTGGATCCATTTCCACCCTGATTACTCTCTGCCCCAGTGTCCTGGGCTTAGGCTTATTTCACTCACAATTTAATTATACGTGCGGTTCATATACCATGTCCCGGGGGTTTTTGATTCTCTTCAGTTTTTGTCCTGTGACCTGGTATATCAGTTGAAATGGTATGTCACTCAGTAACAATGACAAGTTTCTAACTCTATCCAAAAGGCCTTTGGGTGGTGGGGGGGGCGGCGGGGGGGAACCAAAGACAAACATGCTAAGTCAACTTGAAAAGAAAAAACAAGTAAAAATAAAAAGAAACAAAATGGAAATAACCCATGTCGAGGGCTTAGAAACCCCACAATGTACAGAAGAAAACGTCAGTTCTTATAGTCTATCGCTGATATTTTCAGTTTACAGAAAGTTCTTCTTTTACTTTTTATAAGTGAGGGAGACCTTCTGCGCTCTTTGGATTCTGTAATACTCTCCTGCTAACGTTGCCAGCTTCTAGAACATGACCTCGAAAGTATAACATTTCACAAATTAGCGTTTCCTTAAATCAGCTAAGGCAGCTCATTCTGATGCATACGATTTCTCTTCTCTCTGAATAAGGAATCATCCATGGCGGGTGCAAGCTTTTCAACAGAATACTCATCTTCAATACCTGCCATGTACTTTACGGACTAAGTGGAAAAAGCAAAACTAACAACTTTGTCCTCCTTTAATTATTAGTCACTTGAGAGAATGCTTCCTACTTAAAATAATCTTACCAGGAGGTCGGATTATGAGCCTTCTTCATTAGTTGAATCGTAGCAAAGAGAGAACAAAGAGGACTCTAGAGTAGCTCTTGATAGAGGAACTGGAACAACCCAGAGACTCCTCTTTAAGAAGAACCTGCTGAAGAGTAATTGTTAATCTTGGGCACCTCGTGCATTAAGGAAAAAACGATGGCTCCGAACAGGGACTTTAACGTATTTCTTAACAGATGTGCCAGTTAGACGACATTTGGCCACTTGAATAAAATGGATTGAATGACAGGAGCAGGTTAATAATTCCCACATAAGGACAAAGTCAGGGTCCGTTGAAAAATTAGTGGTGTCATAGCTCTGAGTTCTTTCTTATTCACCTTCACCGCATGTTAGCTGAGACACATCATCTTCATGTGACATACCCAACGCTGGGAGGTGGGGACAAAGTCCTCTCTCCTAACAATTCTCTCTTTGCACTGGGGCAGAAAATCTCTCACAGAAGAATCCCAGAAGGCATCTGTCCCTTTTGTATCTCCTTGACAATACCTGGGTCACTTGGCTACACCAGCCCCAATTACTTGCAAAGTAGGATGGAAGTACCCCAATTCATTTAGTCCAATAATGATTCATCTCTTTTGTCTGTGGACATTGCCCAGCGATGCCAGTGCTAGCCTGAAGTTCTGGAAGCAAAGAGTAATGGAGTTTGGCAAACAGCTTTCAATGTGGGCAGTGAACTGTGTCTCCCACGGCAGAGAGCAAGTTTCCAAATATTTTGTAGATGCCCCCAACACAAAAATGCAACATTTGAGACGGATGAAAGCAGAGTAGCTTCGGTTGAAGGGTGTGGGTAGAGTGGGTAGAGTTTTACTCCTCTGTGAGCTTCTTTTCCCCCTGCCGGAACTCCTGGGGCACCTCTGCCCAATGTTCTGTACGGTTTGAAAACCACTGTCTTAGAACTGAAATAACTATGCAGAGAATTAAATGGAAACTACACCACGACCAAATGGGGTTCCTCCCCAGAATGAAAAGATGGTTAACTCAGAAAGTGAATTAGTGTATCTGGCCAGATGTATGAGTAAACAAAAGAAGGATAAGAACCAATTCCTAATTAGCATTCCTTATCAGAATAGGTTAGAACTGGATGTTTGTGATGATTTTTGTCCCTTTCTATGTCATATATAGATGTGGCAAAAGGCAGTTTCGGACCTAAAGAGTAGGTCTTTGAAAAAGTAGAAGCATCTTTGTCACATTCAGGAACAAGAGAAGAATATTTGAAATTAATTAATTTGGAAGACTGATCTCTACATTTAAAAAAAAATGTGTAGGTACTCTCTCTTGAGAGGCTTGATTAGCATCTTTAATTTGTAATTAAATGAGGGAACCTATCATGAAACATGAAATAAAACCTGAAGTAATATATCACATTAATTCATCGTATGGAGTAATCATTGGGGTAAGTGATAATACTAGATAGAACAACAATATATATATTGGTGAGGAAGACGCAAATTCCATCATCTGTAGATGATATGATTGACTAGCTAGAATATTCAGATTAATGCTCTAAGAATAAATTTGACCCAAGCCATGCATGACCCACATGGAAGAATCCCCTTCCTTACTCCTCAAGCTCTCTGTTTTCATCATTTTGTGAGGCACTCATAGGTAGGCACTTCTTTTTTTTTTTACAAATTATGAATTAATTGAACGCGTGGATACCTTTATCGCAAGACCTACTCAACCAGCTGTTACTAGGACGACTTTCAGATAAGCAATGGCATTTGAGCTGATATTATTTTGGAGGTTCTGGCTACCATCAGGGCAGTGCTAGAGTGACAGCAAAAGAGGTAAACGGGCAACATGAATTTGGGATCTATTTTGAATGTGGTGTTCAGGGGCGCCTGGGTGGCGTAGTCGGTTAAGCGTCCAACTTCAGCCAGGTCACGATCTCGCGGTCCGTGAGTTCGAGCCCGGCGTCGGGCTCTGGGCTGATGGCTCAGAGCCTGGATCCTGTTTCCGATTCTGTGTCTCCCTCTCTCTCTGACCCTCCCCCGTTCATGCTCTGTCTCTCTCTGTCCCAAAAATAAATAAACGTTGAAAAAAAAAAAATGAATGTGGTGTTCATAGTTTGTCCCCCAAACTACAGTCTAAGACAAAGATTCAAGTAGAAGTATCTTACTTAGGAGGTTCAGGGCGCACAAGTCAGTGTGGGTGAGTAAAACAGGAAAGGAAGGCCATGGGTAGTGGGATGTCCATGGGTAGTGGGATGTTATTAAGTCAAACCAGTGCTTACCCTCATGAGGAAATTTTGGAAAGCAGTTCAAGAGTCATTCCACGTGAGGCATCAGGGTTCTGGAGTATTGACGCACCAATCCCCGAGAGTCATTGAGTGAGGACTGCTGAGTGGGTGGTAGAGAAGAGGGATAGAGGGCAGTGACAATCCCCCAGGACCTCCAACTACGTCACGTGCGGCCAGAGTGGCTTTCTGGGTTCAGGGAAAGCCCCCAGATTTACAGAGGCAGGCACTCTGGCTGCTGGGATTTAGCTGAAGCATACAGAAATGGCTGAGATGTCCCAGTTCCGGTAGGGGTGTGCAAGAGGAAATAGGGATCCGTGATAGATTGGACTGGAGAGTGAGGGACCAAGACAATTCAAGGGTTACTCGTTGGTTGCTGTGTGACCCCTGGGTGGGTGATGCTGAGATGGGGAAGAACTGGTAGATGATCAACATGGATCAAGGAAATGTGACAAAGGGACAGTCATGTGGGGCTGCAGACACATGAGGCAGACCCCAGGAAATTCGCAGGAATGCTCGTTCACACCGGAGAAGGCCTGCGGCTTATTGAGGTCCTGTGAGGCCTCCGTTCTCGTGATCGGAAAATTATTGGAAATATGACCTTGTTTGTACCCACTGGGACACAATACCTAGACTATGATTTACGTAATGAAAAGATTGCCGCCGTTTATACTCTGCAGAATTCAAAACCTGTGGAGAGAAAGGAACACGGAAATTAAATACGAGCATCTATAAAATCAACGGCAACATTCAATCTTCTTGCTGAACTGTTGTCAAACTGCATGACAATGACCCTCAGCTCCTCTTGGATTCTCAGCGATCAAATACTAGACTTGGCTTACCTAATGGTCATGATATAAAATTAGATTAAATCATTAAATTTAACAATTCCAGTTGACATTTTGCCGGGTTCACCATTGTAAAAGAAGGTAATCTTAAGGGTTGTGACACTGCTGTTTTACAACTTTTCAAATGAGGCAATAAAGCCCATTGGGTTGTCAACCACATCTAAAACATAAACCGTACAGAGGCGGGAGAAATGAAAACAAAGGTTCTTCCATCTTATAAAAAGAAAAATCTTTTCCCTGGCTCCCCGGTCATAAAACAATCCAATTTACATGGAAAATAAACTTAAGCGGAAATATGATAGAATCTTCTAGCAATATCTCCATCATAACCTTGAAACCCCATCTCCAGTTATTTTCTCCTTTCCCCCTTTTCAATGTATCAGCTGACAGCTAAAATCGCCCTACAACCCCCTCTCACTTGACTCCTCTCTGACCCAATTCAGGCTTCCAAGTGGCAGAAACACAAAAGCTAAGCCAGCACTGGGCATTTGTTTACTTCTTTGTGTCTCAGCACAAATGATGATACCACTAGAAAGAGTCTGGGGAATAATGTTTCTTTGTTATGGTGTAGGCTGCGCACCTGTGGGGTCAGTGCATGCATTGTTTTGTGGGTTTCTCATATGCCAGACCAGATGAGAAAGCAATTCTTGTTATTGCTTTGTGATTCAATACACCAACCTATTTTTATTTCCACAAAATGGGGGGAGAAATGTGTGTGCAACTGAGTGCATACTTCAGGAATCTAGGCAGTTATTAATTTTGTTGTCTGTTTTACATTTTCTAGCAGCTGTTGATTAGGAAGATTCTGGACTGAAACGTTAATCAAGATTCTGTGAGATCCCATCAGTAAGTGCTGGTTACACCATGGCACTATGAAAAATTGCTTCTATGAGAAAATTATTCAGAGAACGTTAATGAATTCTCCACCATTCTACAAAACAATTTTTCCCCAGTATCTTCTCTTTGTGGTTGACCAAATAGAAAAATGTTTAAGCGGTAACAGAATTATCTGGAAAACAACTATTAAATAATTAGATTGAAAAAGTTGTTAGTCTATTCTTCTAATGACACATTATATATTTTAGACAGTACACTGAAATATGTGAGTACAAAATTTATTACCCAAAATAATGCAATTTCTATTGAGACTCACTGGACATGAACCAATTATAGTTAATATGCTAAGGACATTAGTGGTAAATAACAATCCAGAATTACTCTAGTTCTGTGGATGATGGCATAGTGTTCCATGACACCATCATGATGGTGACAGGGTGGAGAGTAGGGTTCCAGTGGAAACACACAACCAGAATCCTCCTGATATCACCTGCAGTCAAAAATTAAATTTGGCTCACCTACCAGACTTGAGATACAGTCTTAACCACACCCAGATTCTGCACATTCCCTTTATGGGTTTGATTTCTGTGCCATAAATTGCTTGCCTCTCAGGGGCGCTGAGAATGAACCGCTGTCATATTTTTGGCAGTTTGGGAGAGGCAAGAGGAAATACATTCTCCCATCATCTGGCATTCACTGCCAACATTTACACTGAGCAATTTCATAAACAATGAAACATCTATTTCCTTTGCACCACTGTTAGATAATCTTCGGCCTTGGGGATTTCTGGATTGCAGATGTGACAGAAATCAGATTTAAACAGCTTTTGAAACTGAAATGTTCCTTTGCATGGATACGAAATCCCAACCTTGTATTTCCACGATTCCTTCCGAACATTTTAAGAGAGGAGCAGCAATTATTTGAAGGCAGGTATTTGATTTTGTTAATGACAACCTGCTTTATGGGGAACTGCTCTGTCTTTAGGCCATTGTGACGAAACAAATCCATGAGACACAGCGGGGGAAGGGGCTTGGCATCAGACAGAGCAAAGTTTAATTCCAGGGTCTCCTATTTAGGAGTGTTTACCCCTGAGCAAGATCCTTAAACTTGCAAAATATTAAAAAAAAACCTTTCAGTTTTTTAATCTGTTTTTTAATACATAACAGATTTAAAAAGTTGGTTAAGTAACAATACGCGTAAGTAGCTAGTGTACTGAAGGCACGTTGTCCAACGTGAAGAGTGACAGACTCCGAATGCAGTGTGCCTGTGCGAGAGTGTGCGGGTCCTGACAGCTAGCGATTCTGTGTCTGGGGATGACCACAGGAACAGGTGTTGTAGGTAGGGAAGTTGGGCCCTGCTGCTTAATCTAGAATGCAGAAGTGAGAACAGAGTGGTCTAAACTGCACCGCACAAATTAAGTTTAAGCAAAGGGGAAAGAGAGTCTTTTTGAACTCAAGATGTTAATTTCATGTAGAAAAAAAAAAGATTTGGGGAGGGGGGGCGGGGCTGGAGAGACTGGAGTTGCCCTTGGGGAGCTGATGAGACAAAAAAGGAAGGGGGCTCTGCATGAACCCCTTAGTAATGGCAGTAGATGGAGGCAGCTGAAATTTATGATCTCTCTGTATTGCAGTTCAATTTCCGCACTTTAGAAACAATATGTTACAGCTAATGATTTTTCTGTTGTATAATGTAATGCCTTGCCAATTTCCACCCTCTGGTATTCAGTAAAGGCTTATCAACAGCTAACTTCATGCTGATCCTACATTAACATAATCCTTAAGGATTAAAGAAAGGGGGTTATGACCCGTGGGGCCAGGGAGAGGGGTCCAGAGAAAACTGAATCACCAGGAAGATACAGTGATGAGATGGCCAGGTCCTGCCAAGGAGACCAGGGACACCTGGAATCAAAAGTTCAGTGTCACAGACCACAAACGTGATGTGAAAGCAACCTCAGAAATTTTCTAGCAATAGAAAATTGCTCTTAAAAGAGTGAATTGTTTACATTTATATCAGGGTGAGACTCACCATTTTGTACATTAAAAGTAAAACCTGGGCACCCGGGGTGGCTCAGTTGGTTAAGCATCCAACTCTTGATCTCAGCTCAGGTTTTGATCTCAGGGTCGTGAGTTCAAGCCCTGCGCTGGACTCCATGCTGGGCGTGAAGCCTACTTCAATTAGATGCATAAATAAGATAAATAAAAATAAAACCCCCAGCTTCAGAAGTTGAGGCCATTTCAGTAATCTAAAGCATTAGTAAGATGAAACGTATACAAAGAGCTTGAGTTAGTTCTGAAGTAAGAAACTTTTAAAATTCTACAATTAAATTGATTTAATAGGCTTCATTTGGTGGTATTCAAATATTATTTTTCAAGCATTAATGATCCACCTATAAGGCAGTTACACCGAGGGAGGAAAGAAGAAGGAAACCAAATGAGATAGAGCCCCGCTCTGTGCCAGGCACCTTAGCTATCTCACTTCGTTCTTGAATCATTTGTACAAGCAGAATATTGTTCAGAAATGAGATAACTGATACAGTGAGTGGCTGGGTAACTTGCCCCAATGATTCATTCAGTGGTGGCAGAGCAGGGATGAAGACCTGGGTCCTTTGACTCACACTGCCCCTGCTTGTTCCCGATCTCTCCAGCAGACTAGCAACTTCCCACACCCGCAAAGCAAGGCTGCTGCCTCGTCATTGCAAGCGCACACAAATACTTTTAATCTATTATAATTGCTCGCAGAGAAGAATGTGCGTCTGACTTCATTTATGCAGCTTTAATTCTCTAGGAGCTACTTAATATCACTGCTCTATGAAATGTAATAAGTTTTCCAGCTTAGACACGGTGCTTCATCATTAGCAAATGCGTTAGAAAACATTTACCAATATCCGAATCATATAATAATGAGAATATTTATTGAATACTTACAAAATGCCAGACACCGTACTAAGTGCTTTACCTAGGTTACATCACTTAATGCTCACAAAATCCACAAGGTCAGTATTACCATTCCCCACATTTTACATTCAGGGATATTGAGACTTAAAGCGGGTAATTTTCCAAAGACCATGAAACATGCTAAAACTCCTCCCACACAAAACTTTACCGGGGGGGGGGGGGGGGGGGGGGGGGGGGGAGGGGGGGGCTGGCACCTGGGTGGCTCAGTCTGTTGAGCTTCCGACTTCTGCCCAGGTCACGATCTCACAGTTCGAGGGCTCTTTGCTGTCAGCGTGGAACCCACTTCAGATCCTCTGTCTCTCTCTCTCTCTGCCCCTCCCCCACTGGCGCTGTCTCTCTCAAAAATAAATAAACATTAAAAAAAACTTTACTGGGTGCCGAGCACAAAGTCAGGCTACGTCCCGCAAAAATCCAAATAGTAGGCTATGTTGTCAGAGTTGTCTTCTTCTGAGAGTAAGTTTGTTTCCAAGAAAGTTCCAGCAACCTCCTTTTAGAAAGACTTCTCAATGAAATTGTTGATGGGGTCATGGTTTTCCTACATACCTTAATATGGTCCTTCACATCTTAGGTCTTGCTTATGAAAACGAATAAGCTGTTTCTGTCCCCAAGAGGTGTCATTTTATGAATCCAGACTCTATTATCAACCCAAGGTTCTAAATGGTATTATTGGCTTGAAAAAAGAGAAAATTTCATGGAGTCACATATTTATTTCTAAATGGGGTGACACTTTGATACAAGGTTTGATTAAAATCTCCCCATGGTGTATAATAGTCGGGGCTGAGCCTTTGCTACATATTTTAACACTCGTGTCCCAGAACGCTTCATCTGGGATATGTGAATCATGGAGTCTCTTTCCATTACTGGCTTGTCAGAGAGTTCAAGCCGATCCTGATGGCAGAGTTTCTGCACATGCAACTATAAAACTGCCAGTAGTATGATAACTCTTGGATATCATGATCACTAACTAACCTTCCAAATTTGCTAATGCTTATGTTTTATTTCTTTGCATCTCCTGCATTTCTTAGCAATTACTATCCAATCCACAGGGTAGCTGAAATATTCAGAAAGTGAAAAAATGAAAGATCTACCTCAATTTACTGAAGATATTTGGTGACTCTTTGGAGAGAAATCAAGATGCGGGGGGGGGGGGGGGGGGGAATGTAGACCAAGTACCCTGTAATGTCAACATGTTAAAGACTGCTAATTGTCCTCTCAAATTCATTCTCTCCTTCATCCAGAGTAATCAAGTTTCAGGCTGCCAGTTTAGAGATAACATTTCTCAACCTTCCTCCAAGATAGATGTGGTTACATGACTGTGTTAAAGCCAGTGGGACTCAATATAAGTAATGTTTGCAATGTCTGGGTGTTCTTCAATTTAAAACATAAGCCACTTAGGTCACCTGGGTGGCTCAGTTGGTTGAGTTCTTGGGTTTAGCTCTGGTCATGATCTCACGGTTTGTGAGTTCGAGCCCCACATTGAGCTCTGTACTGACAGTGTGGAGCCTGCTAGGGATTCTCCTACTCCCTCTCCCTCTGCCCCTCCCCTGCTCCCTCACTCTTTCTCTCTCTCTCAAAATAAATAAATAAACTTAAAATATATTTTTTATAAAGCACAAGCCACTTGCCTTAGAGTTCTTCTCTTTCTCCTTTGTTCAGTGAAATAAGACACTATTTTGACCCAGCTTCACCTATGCAGATGAAGAGAATGCCTTAGGGGATAACTAAACAACAAAATGGCAGATGTTGGTCTTGGTCTTAGGGCAGAACCACCTTCTGAATGCAGACCGTTCACCTCAAGACTCTTAGATGAGAAAAACATACTTACTCTGGGTTTGAGGTCCATTTGTTAATGTGAACCTAGCTTCCCCTTAACTTTAATGACTGCCCCCATCAATAAAGGGCTAACTCCCGACTTCCTGTGCCCAAGGAGACATGTGCAAGACTCACCCTTTTTATTATTAAAAACTAATTATAATCATCTTGTGTAAAGTTTTATTTTCATTGGCATTGTTAAGTATCTGCATTCCCTACCATATGTGAGGGATTAAAATGAGAGCAGAATGAACTATATAAAGTTTATGCTGTCGTAAATTCACTTTTTCAAACCACACCAAGGCTTTCACTGTCAACTGATGTTTTTACTCTACGTTAGCACAATCGGATGTTTTTTTTCTTTTTTTAAAGAAAAGAACAATGGTACTCAGTAAATGAATTTAATGTTTCATATTGCAGTCAAGTTATTATTTGGACCAAAAAAAAAAAAAAAAGAGGAAAGGGAGACTTGTGATTGTTTCTAAGTATGAATGCTTGTTTTTAAAAAGTAAGTTCAAAATGACAGATTTTGTTGGAGTAAAATCACTTGAAAATCATCAGTCAGGTAGAATCATGTGAAGCTTTGAAAACTACACATGTGAATCCATAAATACACCTAATGGGGTAAGGAAACTGAAGCAGGACAAAAAAAATGTGCTACCATTCTACAGTGCTAATTTTGTTAGGGGCAAAATTAACCACTTTCCTACCTACTAGCCTAAGACATTACTGTTGTGATTTTATACGATTTAGGAAAGCAGATGGGGTGTTAACAATTCCCAATATTGACATCATTCAGAGGTAAACATTCTCCAATAAAGCAAAAAGGTCTTGATAGCATGATACCACAGAGGTCATATCAAGGTGAAAGGCGGCTTCTTGCATGTGTGAATTTCAAAGGAAAACTAAGCTGTGCTCCACTCACAAAGCATATAGGCAACAAAGTACTAATATTTCCTCCAGGGAGTTGTTTGATTTTTTTTTTTTTACCTCAACACAGGAATCAGTTTACACGACTTTAAAATAATTGCTTGGGGCACCTGGGTGGCTCAGTTGGTTAAGCGTCCCTTGATTTCAGCTCAGGTCATGATCTCATGGCTCATGAGTTCGAGCCCCATGTCAGGTTCTGTGCTGACAGTGTGGAGTCTGCTTGGGATTCTCTCTCTCCCTCTGCCCCCCTCAAAAAAAATAAGTAAGGATGCCTGGGTGGCTCAGTCGGTTAAGCTCAGGTTAACTGAGCTTGGGATTCTCCCTGTTTCCTTCTCTCTGTGCCCCTATCCCACTCACACTTTCTCTCTCTCAAAAATAAATAAACTTAAAAAACGAATGAATGAATGAATGAATGAATGAATAAACATTTAAAAATACATACATAAAATAAAATAATGGCTTGGCAGACAAACCAAAAACAATTTTGATTCATAAACTCTCTGAAAGTGTCTCAGGAACCGCTCAAGTTCTTATACTTTGAGAATCACTGCTTTAGGCTAAATGATATTTATGAAATAAATAACAAAATGATGGAGGCAGGGTGAGTGCAGGTTGAATTAATTTGTTGGCTCCTTGACATAATCAAGAACTCAGATTCTTTCCATTTTTACCACTGAGGGTGTGCCTCTCCCCTTTGGCTGGCTTCCTCGTGGTCCTAAAGCCAGCATGGTTCTAGACATCAACAATAAAGACCAGAGACAGAAGAAAAGTTTTACTTCATGAACAGTTTTAATAGTTAAGAAATAATTTTAAGACTTCTATTATGTTCATTGATCCAAAATGAATAACATACCATTCTTCGACCAATTAACTGGATGGAATCACCATGCTTAGGCTACACACACACACACACACACACACACACACCCAGAGATGGATATCTTTCAATATGTATATTCCCTTCAAATTTACAATTTTACTTCCAGATATTTGCCCTAATGCAATTATCAAATGCTTAAAAAGATGAATGCATTTTGATATTTTACACAGAATTTTTATATTAACGTAAATTTCTTTAAATTCAATGGTCCAATCATAAGAAATGAATTGAATAAGTTTGTTGTGCTTCTTTAATGAAATACTTTGAAATCATTAACAGTGATGATGCAGAATTAACTTATTAGCATAGAATCTGCTCACAGCATATCATTAAAATAAAAAAGGGAAATTTACAGAATAGGGTACCTAGTATGAGTTCACTTTTATGAAATATTTGCAATGATGTGTGTAAAACACGGCAGAAAGACCATATATGAATATAGTTATACTGGACATCTCTGGGTCATCATATTACAGATCATTTTCATTTCCCTTTTCATACTTTTCTGAATTACCTGATTTGTTTATGAATGCATATTATTTTTATTATGGACACATTATTTTATAATAGTAATTTAGCAAACATTTTTATCTTGAAATAAGTGGATATAATGCAAAAAATCTTCTAGTTCACTAACAACATTTAAATAAATTTCAGAGGCATTTTAAGAACTAATTATTTTCACTAACTTCTCCTTTTCAACACAGAAAAGATGTTACAAGTTTTAAAAACTTATTATGCATGCACAATTGTTAAGTAATTTAATGTGACCAATTTTTATTCTGCGTGATTTAACAGTAACATCAACATAAATAGAAGTCATCAATCACATTTGAAAGTCTCTCTGGCCCACATTTCCCAAAATCGAAGTAGAGATTCATCTTAGTCCTATAAAAACTAAAAACTATGCCTTCAATCTCACTGTAACTGGTTCGAAAGCATAGAAATCAGATATTCACTTGAGGTCAGGATACGTGTGAACAGACAGCTGTTTGTGGAATGATGACCTCAATGTCAAGTATAATCTTTAAATTTTTTTTTGAGTGTAGTTGACATATAATGTTTCATTAGTTTCAGGTGTTACAACAAAACGATTAGACAAGTTTCTACATCATGCTGTGCTCACCGCAAGCTACCATCTGTCACCATACAATGTCATTGACTCCTTCCTTATGCTGCGCCTTTTATTCCCCTAATCTTTTCGCTTGATTTAAGGACTTGCAGCACCCTTTCCGAGAGCTGCTGCTTTAATTTACCTGTTTAGAGGTCAAGAATGATTTCTATCTGCAATTTTACTATTGATTTTTCATGTCTAGTGCTTTCTAACACTGTCTAGTATTATTTACTTCATTCCCAGGGCACCTGGGTGGCTCAGTCGGTTGAGCCAAGTGACTTTCGGTACAGATCATGATGTCATAGTTCTCGAGTTCAAGGTGTATGAGTCCGAGCCCCACGTCGGGCTTGCTGCTGTCAACGTGGGCCTGCTTGGGATTCTCTCTCTCCCTCTCTCTCTCTGCCCGTCCCCACCCTCCTTGCACTCTTGCTCTCGCTCTCTCTCTCTCTCTCTCTCTCTCTCAAAAATAAAATAAACATTTAAATAAAACGAAACAAAACAAAAACGCTTCTTTATTCCCTGAAATGACAGACCACCTACCACGTTCTGAGGACAGTGATAGTCCCCAGGTTACAAAAACAAATGATAGAAGTCCTCCTCAGATGAATATAAGAGATGGAGTTGGTGATGTGGGTTTTTGTTGTTTTTGTTGTTGTTTATCTGGAATAAGAAAGGAGCAATGATGCGATAGGAGCCCGCTTGTGGAAGGAGAGGCTGATACTCAAGGAAACACATGTCTGGGAGGGTCTACTCTCTCTGTGGAGTGAGAGGCAATGCCCCCAGCTGAGTCTCAGCAAGTTCGGATGAGAGATGAGGCAGGCCAGAGCCTGGACATGTGAAGAGAGGGATGAAAGCATGGGATATTCTCATGGAGAAAAGTCAAGGAAGTGAACCAGAAACAATAAAATGGATAAGTGAACTTAAATTCACCGTAATTTCAAAACAACTATGGGGATAGTGGGATTACGCCAGAAGAGGAAGCATGGGAGTCTAGATAAAGGAATACTTCTCTATAACAGAATTGGAGAAACTTGCTTCTCCCAGAGAGAGGCTAAGGAACTTTCTTGTGGTTAAAGAAAGATGAGCACATTGCATAACAGGGGTTCACCAACAAGTATACATTTAAGTAGTAAATGGAAGGAAGGGAGGGAAGGAAAAAGGAAGGAAGGGCAAGAGAGGAAAGAGAACAGGAAGGAATGGAGAAAGGAAAGAAGGTAGGAAAGGAGGAAGGGAGAGAGGGAGGGAAGACCTTTATGCATAGAGTTAGTGGGCCAGTTACCAATGGCCCTGTACTAAACCACTCTGCTAAGATATGAGGCTGATCCTATGTTTTGAGAAGAAAATGGAGGTTCATTTTAACCAAGATTTGAGAATCACACTACCTACTCAAGGAAAATAGGAAGAAAAGGACAGACTAGGAAGGACAGGAGTTTTCAGAGACCTGTGATGCTAATATCATTTCTGAGACCTCAGCGCAAAAGGAGTGTTAACAATCATTAACAGGTCATTGTACGACTTTCTGTCTCTTTTCTCCTTGGTTTTTGTCCTTCGTCTTCACAGATATGTCAATAAGTTATGTTCACATGTAAGAGGAAAGCTTAATTTAAGAACAAACCATGATTATGTGATGTGTCATTAAGTAAATTAGAAAGTGGTAGTTAGACTAAAATAAGCAGTGAAGACAGTAGCAAAAACACCTGTAACATTAATCATATAATAGAATGATGTTTTGCCAAGAATATAAATGTTACCTTTAATGTATTCTGGCAATTATGGGTAAGAATTAAAAATAGTACCATGTTCCTACAGAAAAACAACAACAACAACTAGATGTTAGTATTAAAGTTTTAGAAAGTCATTAAAGGGGCGCCTGGGTGGCTCAGTCGGTTAGGCGTCCGACTTCAGCCAGGTCATGATCTCGCGGTCCGTGAGTTCGAGCCCCGGGTTGGGCTCTGTGCTGACAGCTCAGAGCCTGGAGCCTATTTCAGATTCTGTGTCTCCCTCTCTCTCTGCCCCTCCCCCGTTCATGCTCTGTCTCTCTCTGTCTCAAAAATAAATAAAACGTCAAAAAAAATTAAAAAAAAGAAAGTCATTAAAGATAAGACTTTTGAATCAAAATGCAAAATTTCTGTCTTCTAAAGCAGTTGTTTATTGGAATGCAACAAATTTATGAAATGAGAATGGGGATGAAGTTTTATTTTGGAAAATAAAAGTAGGAAACTAAGAGGAACTTCACTCATATCAATGGATAAATGACAGATAAATAGCTTGAAAGTGAATGTTTGTGCATCAACAGGGAACAGACCATCATGTAATAAAGTAAGAATCCATAATCTTTGGCCAGCGGATAGGAGAAGTCATGTTTTGGGGAAAGATCCATTCATTCACAAAGCGTTTGAGTACATTCATAAGGTGACTCTTCATAAAGCACAACCTTAACAAAATCTGTTCTAATTTTGCTAGATGTGCTATGGTCTGTGTAAAAATGAGCACAGGTCACTTCACACTTGACCCATTTTGCCAAGGACAGGACTTCCATGACTCATGACTTGCAGTTTTAAAACCAAGACAGGGGGCGCCTGGCTGGCTCAGTCGGTTAAGCGACTGACTTCGGCTCAGGTCATGATCTCACGGCTTGTGGGTTCGAACCCTGCGTGGGGCTCTGTGCTGACAGCTCAGAGCCTGGAGCCTGCTTCGGATTCTGTGTCTCCTTCCTCTCTCTGCCCCTCCCCTGCTCATGCTCTGTCTGTCTCTCAAAAATAAACATTAAAAAAAATTAAACAAACCGGAACAAGTCAGCCCCCTCCATGTAAAATGATCAGCTTTCCATATCCCCCAAATGACAAAGTATTGACATCCTTTAGCTGGTCTACCGAACAGAGCACCAGCAAATGAGAGAATAGAAAAAAAATTATAAGAAATTATTTGGGGGTTAAAAAAAAAAGCACTGAGGTAGTATGGAAAATCTTAGAACTTTGAACATTGTTGGACTTCCTTATACTACTGACAATGTGACTTGATTTCGCTTCGACTTACAGATGGCTGAATAGGACCACCCCTCTGGTTGTGCTCTTTGGACTCAGTCAAGACATAGTATGTGGAGGGACAGCGAGAACATTTCCAATTATACATGATGTTATCATTTTCCTTCGGAATAATGGGGGATGATTGCAATGGAATGAAACGTAGCGATATGTGTAATAAAATGCCAGACAGCATTTCTTTCCCAAAATGCTACTCTTTCCTCAATTTGTTAATAAACATAATAAGCAACAAATGGGTAAGTTTGCATTTTCTCCCATGCTGAAGCCACAAACATCAATTTCTAATACTGCTAAGCCTTTCAAATCAAAAGTGAAATGTCGGGGCGCCTGGGTGGCGCAGTCGGTTAAGCGTCCGACTTCAGCCAGGTCACGATCTCGCGGTCCGTGAGTTCGAGCCCCGCGTCGGGCTCTGGGCTGATGGCTCAGAGCCCGGAGCCTGTTTCCGATTCTGTGTCTCCCTCTCTCTCTGCCCCTCCCCCGTTCATGCTCTGTCTCTCTCTGTCCCAAAAAAAATAAATAAACGTTGAAAAAAAAAATTTAAAAAAAAGTGAAATGTCGGTTGTATTATTGACTATAAATATATTATGACAAGATGCTTAAGAATAAGAAAAAGAACAAAAGGGGGCGCCTGGGTGGCTCAGTGGTTAGGCGTCTGACTTCAGCTCAGGTCATGATCTCACGGTCTGTGGGTTCAAGCCCCACGTCAGGCTCTGTGCTGGCAGCTCAGAGCCTGGAGCCTGCTTCGGATTCTGTGTCTCCCTCTCTCTGTGCCCCTCCCCTGCTCATGCTCTGTCTTTCTTTGTCTCAAATATAAATAAAAACCTTAAAAAAGAAAGAAAGAAAGAAAAAGAACAAAAGAAAAGAGTCATTTCCAATTATCTTCTTTTGGAAAATACACATGAGCTTCTATTAGTTGTGACTTAGATGATTAGAATCTTTCATGGTCAGAACACATAAATAGGTAATTTAAAAGCTTCTGAAATGATATTTAGACATTTATTGTATCTTTAAAATGTTTTCTTGCCAGCTGATATTACTAATTGGAAAAAGTTGTAGATACTCTCATTTATCAAAGTCACCGCTAAAAATGTTGAATAAATATGGATTTCAATCTAGCTTACTTGCGATCATTATTAGCTCAATTATTTTAAAAATCTAGTTATTCATAAACTCTGAACTCACAACAGTCTGACCTTTAAAGACCCATCATTCCTGATCCTTGTCTGCATTGATCATATTTTTCTCTTATTTGAAATTTTCAAATATTGTTAAGTTTAATTACATGACAAAGCCAGATATGGTTCAAGACAATTTATCACTAGAGGTAACAATCTAATGAAAATCCATTATAACAGCTTGCAAAAACCCAATAATAATTGTTTAAAATTCATACAGTAAACAACCTAATAAGGTGGTAAAAACACAGAATTGACAGTCAGAAAATACGAGTTCTAGTCCTGATTCTGTCATAAATGAGCTTTGTGTTGAGGAAAACCCTAACTCCTATGGGTTGCATTTTTTAATTTCTATCTAATTATGAGGTAAACTCTGGGTTGTATAAACACGAAACATGTTAGTATAGTCATTATTTTTAAATATGTATTTTTAAAAATATATATTATTTTTTAAAAGGGAAAACTATGCATAATATTGTTTTAAATAAAAGTAAAACTGTCATCACATAATACATATACACATACCTAATTTTTCGGTGTATTTAGTTGCCTAATTTTAATTGTGTGGATGGATTGCAGGTAGGGTTATTATCAGATGTTGACCACATTTGTTCCTGGGAAAAACTTTTTCTTTTCTTTTCTTTTTTCTGTTTTTGGATGTTTCTGAATCACTTAAATGTTTTGTATTGACCATACTTTTTCCATTAAAACAAATCAAACTTCTTACCTAAAAAAAAAAAAAAAAAAAAAGATAAAATTTCATCAGCTGTAAAATAATAATAATTATACTCAAAAAAATAATTCTGAGCAAAGCAACACCTGCAAAGAATTTAAAAGCCAAATGATGACAGAAAGCTTACGATGAAACAGGGAAGTTTCTTGCTTCTCCTCATTATTCTCCTCCCCTGCCGGTGGTTCGCTGCCTCCACCTTCCTCCCAGGGCAACTACTTTCCAGTATTTTGACATCCTTCTAGTTTTTACTTCCATGTCTGTCTGCTGAGTCAGCTGTATTATTCATGGCCATTTAGTTAACATTTTATTTAAGTTTATGTTGGGAGAGACAGAGACAATGCCAGTGGGGAAGGGCAGAGTGAGAGGGAGAGACAGACAGAGACAGAGACAGAGACAGAGAATCCCAAGCAGGCTCCAAGCTGCCAGTGCAGAGCCCTACACGGGGTTCAAACTCACAAAACCACGAAGTCATGACCTGAGCCGAAAACCAAGAATCTGATGCTCAACCGACTGAACCACCCAGGTGTCCCTATTTAGCATTTTCCTTGACTCCTTTTCCCTACACCTTCATCCTCCCCTCAAACAGGTATTAATTGGGGCGCCTGGGTGGCGCAGTCGGTTAAGCGTCCGACTTCAGCCAGGTCATGATCTTGCGGTCCGGGAGTTCGAGCCCCGCGTCGGGCTCTGGGCTGATGGCTCGGAGCCTGGAGCCTGTTTCCGATTCTGTGTCTCCCTCTCTCTCTGCCCCTCCCCCGTTCATGCTCTGTCTCTCTCTGTCCCAAAAATAAATAAACGTTGAAAAAAAAATTAAAAAAAAAAAAAAAACAGTATTAATTGTCATTTAAAATCCTATTTGGATCCACTTACAATGTAGGAAATTCCAAGAGGGTGTCATTCCTACCCTAACCACAGGAAAAAGCCAGGCAATCCACAGAACCTAAACACTTGTGTAACCCCTCTGAGAGCTGACATCTCAAGGCCACCAGATGACCTGAACAGCAGAGGATACCAGGTCCTCCAGGAAGAAATATGACACAGGAAATATTTCACCTGAGACAGAGCAGAATAGCGAGGGGTGGCAGACATAAAAGCAGGTAAGGAGAAAAGAATTGAAAATCTTAAAAACTGCAGGCTAGTGGAGAAGTTAGGGTCCCTGGTAGTCTGAGTCATGTTCTCTCTCCGGCTCTCTCCCTCCAGGGGGCAGAAAAGGAGACACATCTTATATAGATGACATTCTCCAAAAACTATGAGACACACGCACATGCACGCACACACACACACACCGCTCTTAAACAATAAGGCTCAAGATAACCTGAGTCACTGTGGGCCTCCTTTTGGAGATATCACATAGGAATTTAAAAATAAAAAATGCTAAAACATGTAGTGAAAAGGGATGGAAAGAATGCATGAACAACTGGGGAATTTCAGACAGAAGCTCGGAGAACAAGTCTAATGGAAATGCTAAAAATGAAAAACCTGACATCAGAGATGAAGAATTCTTTAAAGGGGCTCACCCAGCCGACTAGACACAATGAAGGAACAAATCAGTAAACCTGAGGGTAGAGAGAATTATCCAAACTGAAATATGAAAAGAAACAATGTGGGGGAAAAAAAAGTGTATCAAAGAGCTATGAACCAATACTGCACTATCTAACACGGATGTAATTAGACTTCTGAAAGGGGAAAAGATGGAGAAGGGAGCAGAAGAAATATTTGAAGACATGATGATGCAAATGACATTTTCCCGAAATTAATGGAAGAAGAAGCCACCATTTGAAGACTCTTAAAAAAGTTTGAGCAGGATAAATACAAAAATAAACACACCTACACCATCACAGTCACCTAAGTAAGAATTAATCCTTATTTTACACAGAATCTTCCCCATTAAGAGAAAGAAGGAACATTTCCTACCTCAGGTTACCTTGATTCCTAAACCTCCTTAAGACATCACAAGAATGGGTATAAAGTTACAGTTATTCAACATGAGTAATTTCCAGCGATATGCTACTCTACATAGTGCCTAGAGTTAACAAGAAGGTATGGTGTACTTAAAAATTTGTTAATTGGAAGAGAAGCAAAATTAAGATAAAAACAGAGATGGAGACAAACTAAGAGACTCTTCCATAAAGAGAAGGAAGTGAGGGTTGATGGAGGGGATTTGGGGGAGAGGGCGTGGCCTGAATGGGTGATGGGCATTAAGGCGGGCACTCATTGGAATGAGCACTGTGTGTCATATGTAAATCATGAATCGCTAAATTCTACTCCCGAAACCATTATTACACTGTATGTTAACTAACTTGGATTTAAATTTAAAAAAGAATTAAAAAAGAAAAACACAAAGGCGTCTGTATGGCGCAGTCGGTTGAGCGGCTGACTTCGGCTCAGGTCGTGATCTTGGCAGTTCGTGGGTTCGAGCCCCACGTCGGGCTCTGTGCTGACAGCTCAGAGCCTGGAGCCTGCTTCGGATTCTGTGTCTCCCTCTTTCGCTGCCCCTCCCCGACTCGCTCTCTCTCTCTCTCTCTAAAATAAATAAACATTAAAAAATTTTAAACAGAGACTATTTTGTATGCTATACATGTTATATACTGTATTTTTATAATAAAGTAAGCTAGAAAAAAGAAAATGTTCAGAAAACCATTTTTAAAAAGGGAGGGACACAGGGAAACTTCTGGAGGTGAGAGATAGGTTCATTACCTCCATTGTAGTGATGGTCACACGGGTATATACATTGGTGCTAACGAGAAAGAAAAATTCTCTACCTGTCAAGCTCTTCCAACAGGACTAAGGATTACATTTGCCTAAAACAGATGAACAGGAGGAAAGAATAAAGTTTTATTACATGGGCACGGAGGCCCAAGAATGAAACTGAGACAAAAAGAAGTGGCCAAGACAGGCAGCTTTTATACTTTTTAGACAAAGAGACGGTACATCTATAAGGAGCTGACAGGAGGAAGAGATCCTCGCTTTGGGAACTACAATTAGTAAGGAATTGTAAACAGGATTTAGGCGGTGGTAGTAAATTGGTAAGGAGTAACAAGCATTGTTTTTCCTGCCTTCTTGGCCCTGAATTTCCTATCTCTAGTGATAAGGATATCTCTTTCCCCCCTGGTGCAGGGAGGTTACTTCTCACAGGGGAGACTTATTTCCTGCTTGCAGGGGACAGAGGAGGGTCTGAGGGTCCTTCTTGCACAGGCAATCTCTTGAGTAACTTTTACTTAAAATAATCAATATGCCAAAGCGGCAGACTTTGGGGCAGCCTGCCCTTGGCCCCTGCAGCACAACCTCGCCAAATTATGTGCAGTTTGCGGGAAGGGGAGACATTATATGAAAAGAAAACCTCAGGGGTGCCTGGGTGGCTCAGTCAATTAAGCGTCCGACTTCAGCTCAGGTCATGATCTCATGGTTTGGGAGTTCGAGCCCCTGTGTCGGGCTCCGTGCTGACAGCTCAGAGCCTGGAGCCTGCTTCGGATTCTGTGTCTCCTCTCTCTGCCCTTCCCCAACTTTTGCTCTGTCTCTCTATATCTCTCAAAAAATAAATAATGTAAAAATAAATTTTTTCAAAAAAAAAAAGAAAAGAGAACCTTAGACCAACATTAATTGAAGTTAAAAACTATGAGTCTAGGGGGCACTTGTGAGGCTCAGTTGATTAAGCCTCTGATGCTTGGTTTCAGCTCAAGTTCATGAGATCGATCCCCAGTCGGGCTCTTCACTGACATTGCTGGGCCTGCTTGGAGTCCCCACTCTACTCTCTTCTGCCCCTCCCCACCCCCGTCTTTCTCAAAATAAACAAAACACATTAAAAAAATTTTTTTTAATATGAGTCCTTAGAATAGTATGTGTCATGTTCTTAATATTGTCAGTTTTTTGATTTAGAAACTGCTGTTTCTTAAATTTCTTGAAATATACAACTAAATCTTTGCACATGCCTCATTTATTTTGTGAAACTTTTTCTTACGTTACTCTGACCTTCTGTAATACTCAGTGACCACAATTCCAGAAATTTTAGGTTCCAGGAGACAAATAAACTGGCTTCTTCACAGTTCTTTCTCCATTACTTGGTTTTACTCTGGTTGATACTTGGCTGGCTTTTTCTTAGGCTTCTATTTTATTTCTTTCTTCATATATGTGGGCGTGTGAAGTGTGTACTTATATTTCTTATTATCCTTTTAGTTTTTGGTGACTTTCAAGGAGACAGCAGACACTTTAATTGACTCTAAAAGTGCATTAGTTCAACCACTGCATTCACGGAAAAGGGAGAGCACTAAAAATCATTCGCAATCCCATCATTCCTACCGGGAATGCATAAGACATCAATGCAGAGCAATGATAGTATTGGGATAGTTTTACTGAGGTTCCTCTTGTTGTGACTTAACCACTGCATCAGAAATGCACCACTGATTTTGAAGAGCCACAGGTCCTCATTTGCACTTCTCTGACATGAATATCCCCCTGCCCACATCACTCTAATGATAAGATAGAGTTTCTGACTATGGTTCTGAGCTCTTTATTATGATTATTTTTATGATGCAAAAAATAAGAATACACATTTTAAGTCCCATTCGATCATTATTTTCAGTTCCGGTCCCGTTTTTCTTTCTTCAGACATCATCCTGTTATGATTTTATATGTCTAATGTGTGCCTCTAGGGTCTTTCTCATAGATGATAGATAGATAGATAGATAGATAGATAGATAGATAGATAGATGATAGATAGATGATAGATAGATAATGATAGATGGATAGATAATAGATAGATAGATAATAGATAGATGATAGATAGATAGATGATAGATACATGATAGATAGATTAGATAGATAGATAGATAGATAGATAATAGATAGATGATAGATAGATAATAGATATAAATAGCTAGATAATAGATGATAGATGATAGATAATAGATAGATAATAGATAGATGATAGATTGATAGATAGATAATAGATAGATAAATAGATAGATAGATGATAGATAATAGATAGGTATATAGATAGATAATAGATGATGATGATAGATAGATAGATAGATAAATAGATAGATAATGATAGATGGATAGATAATAGATAGATAGATAATAGATAGATGATAGGTAGATAGATAATAGATATAAATAGCTAGATAATAGATGGATAATAGACAATAGATAGATGATAGATGATAGATAATAGATAATAGATAGATAGATGATAGATAATAGATAGATAGATAATAGAGAGATGATAGATAGATAGATAATAGATAGATGATAGATAGATAGATAGATAATAGATGATAGATAATAGATAGGTATATAGATAGATAATAGATAGATAATAGATAGATAGATAGATAGATAAAAGATAGATAGATAGATAAAAGATAGATAGATAGATAAATAGATAGGTAGATAGATAGATAATAGAAAATAGATAGATATAGATAGATACATAGATATATAGATAGATAGATATAGATAATATAGATACATAGATACATAGATAATAGATAAAGAAGTAGATAGATAATAGGTAGAGAGATAATGGATAAATAGGTAGATAGATCATAGATGATAGATAGATAGATAGATAGACAGATAATAGGTAGGTAGATAGATAGATAGATAGATAGATAGATAGACAGATAGATGATGGATAGATACATGGATGGAAGATAGATAGATAATGGATAGATGATAGATAGATAGATAGATAGATAGATAGATAGATAGATGATAGATAATAGATAGGTAGATAGATAGATGATAGATAATAGATAATAGATAGATATAGATAGATACATAGATAGATACATAGATACATAGATACATATATAATAGATAGATAAAGAGATAGGTAGATAATAGAGAGATAATGGATAGATGATAGATAGATAGATAGATAGATAGATAGATAGATAGATGATAGATAATAGGTAGGTAGGTAGATAGATAGATAATGGATAGATACATGGATGGACAGATAGATAGATAATGGATAGATAGATAGATAGATAGATAGATAGATAGACATCTGTATATGATACCCATATGATGCATAGTACTGCACTGAGGATCATAATTCCTCCTCCCAGTATATGCTTCTACAACCTGCTTCTTCATTCAAAACATATATTTTCAATGTGTCTGTTTATCTGCATATTCGTCATCAGTCAACTATAGCATGAGACTGAGTGGATGGTAAAATATTCAGGCATATTTTGATCTATATTTGATCTATCTATATTTTATCTCCGCCATTACATTTTGCCAACAAACTGATATATTTAAAAATCTTAGCTTATGTCCACTGAAACCCCATTTCCAGTAGCAAAGGGCTGAAAAGATATGAAGGAATAAACTGGTCCAAAATAAACAAAAGTCACCTTGAAAGGGGGGAGAGAAAGAGAAGGGAGAGGGCAGGGATGGAAACTTGACTTCTATAAATGCCTTTGTTTTATAGTTAGATTGGTCATAATAAAAAGCTGTTTCATAATTTTTAAATTAAAATGTGAAACAAGCAAATGAGTCTAACTGAATATCAAATTGGTGCGCAAGCACATAGAGAATTTTTTCAAGTAACTATAAAGCACATATTTTGATTATTCATCCCTTGGGGGACATGTCCTGGGGCAGAAAGAACTACAAAAAGATCTTTCAATAGTTTTTTTTGAGAGAGATTTGGGTATTATTATTTTGGAATTATTGTACATACCTTTCAAGATTAGGCACCTGGGAGATTGCTTTAGACTGAGTTCGTAGAAAGCTTAAGGCCAAAGGTTTTGTGTAAACATTTAATCTCAGAGCACAATCCTAGGAAAACAAGAATGCGTGGATGAGGGAGAGAAGTTAGGAAGGAGAGTCAATGTGAGAGAATGTATTCTAAGAGCAGCCAAAGCTTTAGGACACGCTACTTTCTTGGTCCTGCAGAGCATGTTTAAGAAGTTATTGTGATGCAAAAATACGTGGGACTACATCAAACTAAACATCTCTGCAAAAGGAACAGCCTACAAAATTAAAAGGGAACCTACGGAATGGTAGAAAACATTGGCAAACCATCTATCTGATGATAGGGGTTAATATCTAAAATACACAAGGAACTCATACAACTCCTCAGCAAAAAAACAATGCGATTAAAAACGGGCAAAGTACTTGGATGCATATTATTTCCAAGACATACAGATAGCCAAGAAGTACATGAAAATGTGCTCAACGTCACTAATCATCTGGGAAAGGAAAATCAAAACCACAATGCGGATATCACCTCACACCTTTCGAATGGCTATTATCAAAAAGACAAAAGATAACACGTGCTGGTGAGGATGTGAAGAAAAAGGAATCTTTGTACCCTGTTGGTCACAATGTAAACTGGTGCAGCCACTATGGAAAACAGTATGGAGGTTCCTCAGACAAAACTAAAACTACCAAATAATCCAGGAGTCTCACTTCTGGGTATATTTCCAAAGGAAATGAAATCACTTTCTCGAAGATATCTATGCCCCTATGTTCACTGTAGTATTATTCACCCTACCCAAGACATGAAAGCAGCCTAAATGTCCACCAATGGATAAATGGATTAAAAAGCATTAAAAGGGGGCACCTGGGTAGCTCAGTCTGTTAAGCGTCTGACTCTTGAATTCAGCTCTGGTCATGATCTCACGGTTCGTGGGTTCAAGCCCCACATCGGGCTCCATGCTGACAGTGCAGAGCCTGCTTGGGATTCTCTCTCTCTCCCTCTCTCTCTGCCTCCCCGCCCACACACACACTCTCTCTCTCCCCCAAAAAATTAAACTTGATTTTTTTAATAAATAAAAATTAAATGATAACATTTTAAATATAAGCATATATATTGAAATTATTTTTGTAACACACGGTCTCGAATACCTTTCTAACCCCTATGATCATAATCTTGACATACAAGGATAATGCGCAGTTAATTCTCATCCTTCCACAAGAATCTTGCATAAGTGGCTTGTACGACCCAGTCCTTTTTCTGGGTTAACTTAGGCAAGACATCTTCATTGTGTCCCCAACAGAAATGGAGGCTGGTGCGGGCATCACAAAAATCTGTAACCCACAATAGCACAACTTATGTTTCACTTTGTCGGCAGCCTCATACACGGAGTCATCAGATCATAGTTGGAAAAGAAAACACAGCTACTGAGGCTGTTTCATCTGACTGCAACTGTAGTGTTCAATTTCAGGGCCCGAGGGAATTCCAACTTGAGAAACGCCACTGAGAGTAGCAATACTGAATGAATGTTTTTCTAATTATTCACTGATTCTATGAAAGCATATGCGAGTGTAAAGTGATAACTTGTATGACTACGCACAGAGGTAGGCAAAAAGAAACATACTTAAAAATATATTTTTTAAGTTTTTTAACATTTATTTATTGTTGAGAGAGAGAGAGACAGCGCATGAGCAGGGGAGGGGCAGAGAGAGAGGGAGACACAGATCTGAAGAAGGCTCCAGGCTCTGAGCTGTCAGCACAGAGCCCGCCGCAGAAAAAATATGTTTATTAAGAGAGTTGTACCAGATTTCTAGTTTTGAGCCAAGCATGGTCTTACCAATCTTCCAGTTCAAGGACAATGACGGTTCAGCCGTGCAAAGTTTTACCATGTAACGCCACACATTTCTAGCCATTTGGTAATTACCTACAATTTGGAAATCGGTTGTAAGTCGTCTCAGAAGAGAGGGAGAGGAAGGTGGGAGATTTGCTCCCACTGATTCAATTTAAAACAAAATTCGAATAATTGATCATTTCAGTTCTCTTCACAGATTACACAAGCTCACCATTGGAGCAGTAATGAAAATGGTACATATTCACTACAATCGAATAGAAGGAGTAAATATTTTAAAACCTAGAAAGAGTTTTCTAAATTTGTCAGAAATTTGATCCCTGTGTCTTTAATTTTTTTCTTTCTCTTCAGTAGAAAGGGATAGAACCAAATCTTCATCAATTATTCTAGCAGTGCCTAAGTCACTGTTCCCAAATTTTAACGCACATTAAAAAAGAACTTTACACAGACACCTACTTTTAACAAATAATTGAAAAAAATCAAACGTCAAATATTCGAGGGTTACACACATGTACAAATTTTACTCCTCTCTTAACAGTCAGAGACAAAGAAAAAAGAAAAGAAAAAATGATTCATGGTTTTGAGGTGACCTAGTCCTTATTGAGCAATGGAAGTCTCATCATTTCTGTTTCCAAGCCCTGTAGGTGAGAAGCCAACACTGGAGTCACGGCATTTGGAAATGGAAGGAATCTTAGAGGAAGGAGTCAGTTTCTATCAGAAAAATAGGGCACTCGCCCTCGTCATTCAATAGAAAAAAATCGATATGTAAAACTGATTCTCTAGGTGTGTAAAGAGCTGTACAAACCAACAGGGGAAGGTAAGAAACCCCTGAGTGTCACAGCTCCAGACAGTTTCTTCATCAAGCCTGAAGGGACAGAAAAAAGGAGATGGTGTTGAGTCTAGGAAGTGGCCAGCAGAAGCCAGCTCCCCAGAGGGGGGTGGGGGGGGGCGGGTGGGTTAGAAGAATTGAGACTACCAGCTATGGCTAAGAGCCACACGCACGAGGGAGATCTATGGCGATCTCTCTCTCTCTCTCTCTCTTCCTGGTCTCTAGGTTTTCACTGACATCCCTTCTCCCTAAAACCTTACCAGAAGTTAGCTGGCAACTGGGGGCGTGTGCTGTTTACAGACCAGTCCTCTGAGATACAAGACAGAGCAAGGGAGGCCCAGGAGGTGAATCTGAGGATCAAGAAACCAATAACCCGTAGATTTGCCAAAGAGCTTGGATTCACGCCCTGGCTGTGGCGCTGGCTGTGTGCTAGAGGGTGAATTATTGAACTTTACCAACTCTCATTTTTTGGAACGGTAAGATGAAAACAATGATACGTGTGTGCATCTCTCAGAGTTACAGCGGCAGTTAAGTGATACAGGTATGTAAAATCCTAGATGACATATAAAATCAGTGACTGTGGGCATGGGCCATGTCTCGCCAGTTCACGGCGCTGCAACTCTTCCTGACACAAGAGTTGGGTGAATGAAGGACTGAACAAAATCACACAGTCCACTAGGTAATCAGTAGTTATTTTAGATAACCCAATCTCAACTATATCCTGGCCGTCGACTTCCAGAGGGACTGAAATTCCGGTTTAAAGCAATCTGAAGAATCTACAGTTTTCACTGCTAACAGAGAGTTGTAGGGCAGGCATTCGGCCGAGGAATCTACGCCATTAAAAAGAGGATACGGGGGGTGCCTGGGTGGCTCCGTCGGTTAAGTATCTGACTTCAGCTCGGGTCATGATATCACAGTTCGTGGGTTCCAGCCCCACATCGGGCTCTGCGCTGACAGCTCAGAGCCTGGAGCCTGCATGGGATTCTGTGTCTCCCTCTCTCTCTGCCCCTAACCCACTTGCATTCTGTCTCTGTCTCTCTCAAAAATAAATAAAACATTTAAAAAAAATTTTTTTAAAAAGAGGATACGTCAATGGAAGCACAAGTTTTCAAAGGCATGAAAATTTCAGTGTTGTTTTTTTCTCCCCAGATCTGAAAGAGAAAACTCAGTTTGCACTTTTTTAGCAAAACTGACATGCATTTGAACGTTGTTAATGATCGTCAAGGATTTTTTTTTTTTTTTCAGAGAAAGGAAATTATCAGGGAAGTGTCCTGATACATAACTACCTGCTTCCTGATTAGAAGGCCCTTATGCATGAGAAAACACTTACAATGGAATTTCGATTTTATTTAAAAGAAAAGTCCCATTTGTAGGTGGCACCTTTTAAAAGATAAATGTTTGCGTTCCCTCTTACCACTCAAACAGGAGCATTCCGGTTCTAAAATGGAAGAGGTGAGAAACCAGTTGCCTATGCCTATCCCACCCCAACCAGCAGAGAGACAAAGATAGAGATAGAGAGATTGAAGAGAAAGAGAGAGAGAGAGAGAGAGATCTAGGGAGAAAGAATGGAAATCAAAAATGCACATTCCGTTTAAAAGGACACTGGGTCTGTAACTCCAAATAACAATACACAGGGAATCAGTGACAAATTCAGCAAAGGAGAAACAAGGATGTGGGAAGATGTCAAAAAAAAAAAAAAGACGGGACAACTGTTCTGCAGATCTCAGGCAAAGCTGACAGCAAAATTACCCAAAGCGTTATCGGCAATCCTGGAACAGCAAATACTGTATAGGCTGGCTCACTTAGCAACCACGCCAACCTCCTTTGCCAACCCCCAATGTAGACAGCAAGCAAGGGACTCGATCCCTCACCTCTCAGAAGAAACATAAAACAATGGAAAGAAGGAGGGAGGAGTATCAATGAACAAGGGCTGTCATAAGGTTTGGAGGTCTGAAGTATACTCAAGTGGTTGGTGGCTGGAAGAGGGGAGACCTGGAGGTGGTCACCGCTCTGGGCTGGGCAAAGAGATAGAATTTACCAGAAGGGGGTGGGAACAAAGATTGGCCTGAACCCCTGGCGGTTAGCCCCCGGAGCCTGTTTACCGAATGGCTTCCCCAGTGACCCCTTCCAGTCCCTTCACAGGCAGGAAATTAATGCTGCCTCTGTGGCTTTGGGTCCCCTGGGGTGGGGGGCGGTCCTCAGCCTCGTGGCCCAGGCTCTCTCTCTTTCTTTCTCTCTCTCTCTCTCCCTCTTGCTCACACAGCAAATTCTGGTGGCCAAGAAGCCCCACCCATTTTGCAGAGTTCCACAGCAGCCTGCAGAGCCCAGATCTACCTACGCCAAAGCGAAGGTGACCCAGACCGGCCACTGAGACATCGGACATTAGATACAGAAGGACAAACCGTGACCAACAACAGACACATGAAGAAAGCCAGAAACCAGAAAGCAAAAGGCCCAGGTAAATAAATAAATGACTGAGCCTAAGAGAAATAGATGCATCAGGGAACAGAATAAATTCATTAGAAAATTACAAAAATAAACTCCAATTCCTGGAATAGGAAGTTACAACTAGAAGTTACAACATCTATGCATTTTACCACGTGTAGGTGTAGTTGATACATTTAAGAGACGTCACTGTATTTAATGTAATACAAAGCAAAAATATAGACACATTTTTTTTTTCTCATGAAAGGGTGAGGACATGGCCCTGGTTTTGCTCTACCACTTACAAGATGCATTTAAAACAATTATAGTGATTTATAATGTTAACCTCACATCGTTTTGCACAGATTAGTGAGCTCCTCTGTGTGCACATTTATGCCTCCACGACTCCAACTCTGTATAAGTGTGGTCTGTTACCGTAACATTCGCGGCAGCTTCCGGGACAAAAACCAAATGGCCGAGAACATGAGAGAAAAAGGGGAGAACAGGTCAACGACATAAAGGATTGTAGTTGAAGGTCCAGCCTCCGACTGATAGGATGATCCCACCCTTTGTGCCATATGTTTAATGTCACCCCCTCTCCCAAGCATAGTGATAGAACTTAGGAGACGGAAGTGAGAGCAAAGTTGGAAGAAAGGATAGGAGTATTCACGCCTTCAGCATCCTTGGTGAGGTGTCAGATGTTGGTGGAATAAGATATCCAGGTTAAATACTCTATTTTGTTTTATTTTTTAAGGTTATTTATTTTTTCTTTGAGAGAGAGAGAGCATGAGGAAAAGGGGGAGGGAGGGGGGAGAGAGAGAGAGAAAGAGAGAGAGAGAGATTGAGAGAGAGCACAATCGGGGGAGGGGGAGAGAGAGGGGGAGACACAGAATCCAAAGCAGGTGCCAGGCTCTGTCTGAGCTGTCAGGGCAGAGCCCAAGGCAGGACTTGAATTCACCAACCTTGAAATCACGACCTAAGCCCAAGTTGGACGTTCAACTGACTGAGCCACACAGGTGCCCCATATATGTATTTTTAAGTTTATTTTGGGGGTGGGGAGGGGCAGAGAGAGAGAAGGAGAGACCCAAGCAGGTTCCGTGGTGCCAGCGCAGAGCCCAACACGGGCTCGAACCCACAAACCGTGGGATCGTGACCTGAGCTGAAATCAAGAGTCAGGCACTTAACTGACTGAGCCACCCAGGCGCCCCTAAATATTCTATTTTAAAATAAACAGGTGACCTGTTTCCATTATCTAGAAATAATAGATTTATCAGAAATTGGCAGAGAGGAAAAAAGGGAGAGCAATCAGTGGTGAAAACCCATCTTTCATTTGGATTTGCTAAAAGACCAAGAAGTTATAGTGTAAACACAGTGTATAGTAAGTAACCTTCCAAAAGAATGAAAATTGGAGTTGAAATTGTGGCCTCTGGTGAATGGAGTGAGGTGGGAAAAGTTGAGATGGAAAACTGGCTTTTTGTTACCAGCTCGTCTGTATTCCTTGGTTATTTTTTTCCTTGCATGTCTATTACTTGATATGAAGTGTTATAAAGGAGCCACGTTCTCTTTGGTATAAACTTTTGATGACAGAGCGTGAGTCTCATTCTTTTTCTTTTTCGTCGTAATTTTCTTTCTAATCTTGAAAATGCATCTTTAAATGATTGTTTTCCACTTTTTTCCCCCCAATGCTATCATTAAAATAATAAGCAATTCTGTGCGTAAGGAATAAATCATTCAAGGGTTGAGACACTGGAATGGCATGATTCAATCACCAGGGAAAAATTAAGGCTGTAATTTAACTGCTATATATGCAAGAATATCCAAACTTTAAAACCACATGAATTTTTAAAAATTATTTGTGGATTTCACTGCATTAATTACAAAGTGTTGTTCTTGATGAGAGAAGTGATTCTATGTTATTTTTATCTTATTTTTTCAGCTCATCTTTCTTCTAATTTTTGTAATGTTTGTTTATTTATTTATTTATTTATTTATTCATTTATTTATTTATTTATTTTGAGAGAGAGAGAGAGACAGAGAGACAGAGTCAACCGGGGGAGGGGCAGAGAGAGAGAGGGAGGCACAGAATTTGAAGCAGGCTCCTGGCTCCGAGCAGTTAGCACAGAGCCCGACGCGGGGCTCGAACCCATTTTTTTTTTATCTCATCTTAAATGTAAATGATGAAGGGTTAATATGAGCAGATACAAGTAAGAATATTCAAACTCCACAAAGTAACATGTTTGTGTTAAAATAACACGTAGATGCCCCTTCCTAAAAACTGATCTCGCTACCCTGCCTCCATTTCTCCTCCAGATGCACCTTCCTCAACATTCCTTAATGTTCACGGTTTCCAGTGAGCTATTCTTTGGTTCCTTGTCCTCCTGTGTCTCTCAGTCAGCAGAGAACATAACTGGCCAGTGCCCACTTCTCCATCCTTCTCTGCATGCATAAGGCATGCAGCCTGAGTCAGCTCTTTAGACAGAATGAGTCACAGGGTACGTCCACCATGATTCACCCGTTTTCTCAACTTCCAGATTACTGCTCGACCACACCACGATTCCACAGTTCCAGATCTTTCCAGATTTTCAGTTCCTCAAATATTCGACTTTGCTTCCTTCCCACGTGGTGACTAGTACAGTCCCGGGGAAATAATAGATCCATTAGCTATTACTTTTTTGTGTGTTAAGCTTTATTTTAAACAGAATCCTGCCATCTGTATTCTCCATCAGTATCACAGTCCCAGCCAGCCTACCAGGGAAAAAAAACAAAAAAACAAACAAACAAAAAAAAACAAAAAGCAAAAACAACAACAACAATAACAACAAAACAAAAACCAAAAAACTGCTCTCTATTTTTGTGTCATTGTTTTCTCCTCTTTTGACTGATTTTATTTTACTTGTAACTTTTCTCGGTCACCTAAGTGTTTTCAAAAACGTGATATTTTTCTGGTGGTGGTGCGTACAACGTATATTGATTTTCTTTTTCGAAACCTCACCTAAAGCAATATGCAAATGCAAGTCCAAAACACCAGAATACACATTAATTTATGACATTCAAAACTTTGAAAATGTATAATGTGCGTCCTCCTCATATTTTCAAGGCCCTGAGGTCACTTGCAATAAAAGACTCGTATCTAGTAATGTCATTTAAAATGCAATAGGTTTCAGAAAGCCTTACATTGTAGACCAAATACCTAATTTGTATTCTTTTGGCAAAGGCAAGCTTTGGCTTTTCTCTTTTAGCTTGGAAGGATATGACAAAATTCTCATTTAGGAAAACTAGCCTTTTGGGGTTAAAATATCTGTCTATAGATCTCTAATGTATCAAGGAGTTTCAACTTGTGGTCTACACATGAAAAGATTACATTTTTTTCTTTCAGTAAGTGTTCTCAAATTGTGCTAATCATCATCCTACCTTTCCCACTGTGTGCCTTAATGACATTTTGGCAAGATTCAGTCATTTTCCACTCAATTTCGCCTATTTGAAAAGTCTCATTTTCATCTTTAAAGAGTCAAGACTCCAGCAGCTTGCGGGTAGGGCTGGTGGGGGACCAGCTGGGAGGAGAGGCCTAGGTGCAAGGGAGGACTGCTTTGGACCTATCTGCCCTGTTCCAGGCACAAGCTAGACTCACGTACTGGGGGGATAGGGAGGCAATGGTTAAAAAAAAAAAAAAAAAAGTAAACTTCTCTCACCTGGGTAAGCAGAGGGCAGCCCTCCCCTTTGGTCGACTGATACTCTCCTCTGCCAAGGTCCTTCATGTCACTGGTTCCCAAATGTTGCCACTCTTACTTGCAGGAGCCTCTGTAGAGGCCTCTACACTAAAATAGGTAGTTTGAGGGGCACCTGGGTGGCTCAGGTGGTTAAGTGTCCAACTCTTGATACTGGCTCAGGTCCTGATCTCATGGTTGTGAGACTGAGCCTTTGGGTTCTGCACTCACAGCACAGAACCTGCTTGGGATTCTGTCTGTCTCTCCCAATCTCTCTCTCTCTGACCCTCTCCCGCTTGCTCTCTCTCTCTCTCTCTCTCCCTCAAAATAAATAAATAAACATTTAGAAAAATAACAAAATAAAATAGGTAGTTCTAACTCTGGATAGCCCTCTTTCATCAACATCTCTTACCACCACCAAAAGAAATCTATCCGCTGCCTCTGGATGGTGGGCTTTCCTTATCCTGCAAGTGGCCTCTTGCATGGGGTACCCTAGTGAAGGCTTAAGCTTAGCTATCGGTAGTGTCCACTTGATTTACAGTGAACTTGTATATTCTTTTTTTTTTTTTAATTTTTTTTTTCAACGTTTATTTATTTTTGGGACAGAGAGAGACAGAGCATGAACGGGGGAGGGGCAGAGAGAGAGGGAGACACAGAATCGGAAACAGGCTCCAGGCTCTGAGCCATCAGCCCAGAGCCCGACGCGGGGCTCGAACTCATGGACCGTGAGATCGTGACCTGGCTGAAGTCGGACGCTTAACCGACTGCGCCACCCAGGCGCCCCTGAACTTGTATATTCTTGGCATGCCTCTCCCAAACTTCTTCTCTGTAACCTCACTAACTCATTTCCTGCGTTCTGAGGACACACAAAAAAGTCATGTCTGCTTGCTAAGCAACAAGGACCACACCTAGACCCAAGTAACGGACAACTCGCTCGTGGATGGGAGGGAAGAGGACAGGGTTTTGACCTTATTGGACTGTGTTTTCAAATTTTCACTCTAGTTAAGAGTCTGGAGAAAAATTAATGACTGGGAGTAGACAAAGAGAGAGCGAGTTCCATCACGGTACCAAGAAGTAGCCATCCTACAGGGATATGATTAAAAACAGTTATCCTAACAGAATATAACGAGCAAATAATTGGGTAGATACGACAATAAGTCATGATGAAGAAAGACCAGCTTATGGCCAAACGTGAAAGGACAGGTTGCAGATACGATCCCAAACCAGAAAGGTGAGTGATTTCAAGCTCAGGACATAAGGGATTTCTCCAGAAAAAGATCTGAGTGGTGAATCCAAGCTGGTGGAAAATCCAAAGCCTGAGAGTAACAGGAAAAAAAAATGCCTTTAGGAAATCAGAATATGTTTGTAATACGGAGGCTATGATACGAGGCAATAGAACCTAGGTCAGATGGCAGTCTCCTACATGATTCTAGCTGGAAAGAGAGCCACATCCAGGATGTGGCTCACCCAGGAAGCACACAGAGACAGCCTGCTATGCCTGCGAGGTCCTGACAGCAGGCATAACACCGTCAAAGTTTCCAAGGTCATTAACAGAAACAAGGTGAAAACGGAACTCTGCAGAGGGGCATTGTTATCACTCATAATTACACATTTTAGATGTTTCAAACTACCAATGCATTCCAACAAGGAAATTATGAAGCTAAATTAAGGGTTTCTCCTGAGGAGAATGAAGATAATGAAGTCTATGTTGAATATAAACCAAAACCAATTAGCTCCCCAACGCTGCAGTGCAGATTATAAATTCCACTGATGCAGTCTGAACCAGCAAAATCAAAAACTCTATAAACTTATTTATTAACACTAAAACAAGCCAGTCGTGGGACAAACAAGCTATCTTAACATTTAATGGCCCGTCAAACAATAAATCTTTTATTTGCATTTTTGCTCTGCTGATGAAAGAAGCAAATCGCTAATAATCAGATCTCCAGTGACCACTCCAGAGCTCCATAATGATCTCCTTCCCCCGATATAAGTCTATCACAAAAGGGAAGCAGGAGTCTCTAAATTTTTATAAGAGCTAATTGTTGCTCCACTGACAAACTTAGGAGATGCCTCCTGCGTTATTTAAACTGCTTCCCCCAGCTCTTAGTTTGCAAGGTGTTTGTGGGAGCCCTACTGCAGGATGCAAGGGCAAAGCGTGTGACCTTGGGCTAGACCAGTCCGTTACTTTCTTTACAGTGGTTGGCTCAAGGATGGAAATGTGACCCGGTATAGCCAGAGAAGGAGTGAATACTCGGGCTTTCACAGGAACTACCCAAAAAGACTGCTCCATGGGAACGAGCCAAAAAGACTTCCAGTTGTAGGGGTAAAGTTAAGGCAGATGCAGCCTCTGGTGACCCCAGGCTCAGAAGCCTATTGCTAATGGAATCAATATGGAAAAAGGGCTGAGAGAGGGAGAGAAACATGGTCTGAAGCCAAACATACTCCTGGACTTTTCAGTTACATGAGTCTGAGGAAAGTATCTTCATTGATAAGGTATTCAATACAAGTGAAGATGCCCAGTAGACATGACCTCACTTGTCCCATTTACATACTACCTATTATCCATGAACTTGGTTCTCAATCGTGGGATCTCACAGCCCACTTGGGGTCAGGGCCCATGCCACTTGGACTAAACAACAACACAAGCCAAAGTGGGGTAAATGCCAGGTGAACCACACCAGCAATGTGGTGATTTCCAAGGTTAGAAGAGAGTACAAACATGATGCCTGTGATACAGCAGCACCCTTCACCATCAGAGCCGCTAAAATTAGCAAGCCTGACTGTAATGTTTATCTTTACATTCCATGGAATTTTGTGTTTGCTCTATTTGGGGTATAAATAGATCAACTATTAACTCCCACACTGTATATGCATAAAAATCCCACAATATCACAAGGTATCGTCTAAATCCTCTCGACTCAATGCATCTAAAACTTCTAAAAATAACCTAAAGCAAAAAGAGAGCAAAGGCAAAACGACATATAGTGGGGACTTGGGTTTCACTTCCTTAAATTCCCCTGAAATTTTCACTACTGCACACGGGAAAATGATGTCTTGGAACTTTTTATTCTGAAATAATCACAGATTCAGAGAAAGTTGCAAAAAAAAAAAAAAGCATATCGTGAGATCTCGTGGATCTCAGCCTCCCACGATGACGATATCCTGTACAACTGGGGTTCAATGTCAAAACCAGGAAATCGACACCACCACAATCCACAGAGCTCGTTCAGATTTCATCAACATTGCATGCACGTGCTTGTGGGGGGTGCGCCTGTGTGGGAGAGAGTCACTCTATGCGATTTCATCATCTGTGTAGATATAAGACACAGAACCTCTCCACCACCATCCTGGACAGCCACAACCACGCCTATGTCTATCTTCACTCACTGGCCACCACCGATCTAGTCTCCATTTCCTCCAATTGTGTCACTGTAAGAATTCCACACAAATGGGATCATACTGCATATGACTCTCTGAAACTGACTTTGTTCATTCAGCATAACGAACCCCCAGAGATTCATCCACGGTGCCACAAGCACCACGGGTTTATTCCTCTCGATTGAGCCATGTTCCGGGGTACGGTCTATTTAGTCATTCACCCATGGAAAGACACTTGGCTTCCTTTCAGTCTGGGGCCATTGTGAATAAAGCTGCCATGAACGTAGTTTGCACGTATGAGAAGATGTATCTTCATTTCTCTGAGATAAATGCCCCAGGGTGCAGGCGGGGAAACACTTTTGACAGATTAAATCTTCCCAAAGACCCCCCCGTTCCTGCCACTAACATTCTTGGGCTTCAAAAGGCAATGCCACTGCCCGTGTCTTTAAGTTCTGCCAGATGCAGCATCATCTTGGCTGAGCTGAGTGGGACAGCCTGTTTTCCTGATTTTGAACTCAGTGTATCGAACATTTGCTGAACCTCCAGCCTAGTAACAAGCAGCTGAGAATGGAACGATCAGATCTCTTGCTCACTCAGGAAAGCTTTAGGTGCCAGCTAGGCTCATTTCAGAGGCTGGAAACAGCCACCAAGCCGGGATTCTTGCTTCACAGGCTGGTAAATAGTTCATAACATCACAGGCAGGCATGATATTTTTGCGATCCTTAATCCAAACCACCGTCTAATATTTGAATTCCCAACACAGCGTATGGCAGTTACCTGGGAAGCTCAGTTCTTTATTTTGTGTTACATCTCCCCAAAGTCATATTTATCAGAAAAGGGGCGAGTCACTGAGATGTGACTCCAGTTGTGGAACCGCCAAAAAATGTCCATTCTATGTTGTGTTGATCTGTTGGTGTTTGTTGTTCCCCTAAGAGACAACAAATTTCACGCGCATTCTAGGGGAAACACATTCAATAGTCAAAGGAGGAAGAAAATGCATTTCTTGAAGGGCACGCGGAGTTTCCACTTACTTTATTAACAAGGCAAAGATGGTCTCTCTCAATCCTAGTTCTCTATGCTTGTCTCTGAACACAAACACACACACAGCAGAGCCCTGGGGTAGGACCCATGTAGGGAACTTTCCGCCTTCAGCGACATCTGTCCAAAGTCCCAAATCATGCAATATCCCCAATGAAAAAGGAGAAAACATGCATCCAGTCACTTCTTCCACAAGTGATGATTGAACACGTATGACATACAGGCTCTGTGACACAGGAGGGTGATCCACAGTGGTGAAGGCAACAGATAAAACCTGTCCTTCTGCAAATGAGACAGGGATCCATGCAGGGTGTTCTGATATCCAGGAACAGAAGGACGCAGTGCTTTGGCCGCATGGAGGAGGGGCACAAACTTAAGTTAGGCAGGTGAAGTCTTCCTGAAGGCCCTGACGGTAAGCTGACTCCTGGGAGAGGAGTAGGGAATAGCCAGGTAAAGGGAGAAAAATGGGGCGAGGAGGAAACACATTTGGGTCAGAGGGTGTAGAAGGCCCAGGGGAGGGGCTTTTTCAGCAATAGAGCAGGGGCTTCAGGATGGGGAGGTGGCTGAGAAGAAGCTTTTAATCTGTTCCCCAAGGATGGGTTTTTTGGTACGGTTGTCTTTTTATTTTTAAATCAGTCTCCTTAAATGTATCTTCAGTGTTGTATATAAATACAATGTATTTACTGGAAAACTCCAACCAAGATGAAATATTGATACATTTTCAGTTTAGGGGCGCCTGGATGGCTCAGTCAGTGAGGCAACCTACTTCGGCTCACATCATGATCTCACCGTTCGCGGGTTCGAGCCCCGCGTCGGGCTCTGTGCTGACAGCTCGGAGCCTGGAGCCTGCTTCAGATGGATTCTGTGCCTCCTTCTGTCTCTCTGCCCCTTCCCCCGCTTCAGTGCTCACTTGCTCTCTCTCTCTCTCCCTCTCAAAATTAAATCAATAAACATGTAAATAAACAAATGAATAGATTGTCAGCCTAGATGAAAAACCAAAGACAATGGGCAGAAAAGAAATCCACAGGTCAAATTCTTTCAAGGGGCTCCATGAGCTCCCACATCTCCGTGTGTACTTCCCCGCCCACGTCCACTTGCCTCGTTCAGCCCCAGTCCCCCCATCCCTCAGGATGAGTCGCTCCTTTCTGTGTACCTCTGAAGCATCTTACACATTGGTATTAGTTACCCTAAATACAATAGTAATAACAATAAGTGTGATACTGGGGTACTTGGGTGGCTCAGTCAGCTGTCAGCACAGAGCCCGCCTCAGACCCTCCCTCTCTCCCTTTGCCCCTCCCCTGCTCACATGCATGTTCTCTCTCTCTCTGTCTCAAAAATAAACGTTAAAATAATAATAATAATAAGTGAGATCTTAACAATTATTTGTATGATTCAATTATTAATAATGATGATGGTTACGATAATATGGTAATTAATTCATTTAGTTAATGAATTAATGATATTCAGATTACTATTGCACACACTTGCAGAAAGTCTTCTGACTTCTACCGACCTTCATCTTGGCATCGCTGCCTTCCCTGAGAGCTGAGCTCCTTAAAGAAGGACTAGATGTCCTTAAAGAAGGACTCTGTTCAGTCTACACAGAGGCGTTTTAAAAGCTACGCTCCCTCAAAACGGAGCAGCTCTCTAATCCCTGTCAAACCCCCTCCCCTGTCTTCCTCTCCCTTCCTGCTCTTCCCTTGTGAGAACTGAGGGTCACCATCTCTTAAGGCACATGTGGAGTTGGCTGGGTCTGGAGCCAAACTGGGCGGCGGAAGATACTAGCACACATTTCTCCTCACCTGCAAACTGCTCTCTCCCCTCATGAATAATGAGTCTAGACCCCCACATATGTCTTTAAAAACCGCATACCAAGTTGGTCAAAGTTCTTTGGATCCTTTTGAACAGCCATTTTGCTGGTGAGCCAGTCTGCCCCTAGGGAAGCCTGGAACAAAAGGAGATTCAGTGTCTGTGAATTTGGAGCCTCGACATTCTAGTCTGCAGATCAGTGCGTGGACCAGCATACTGATCTCTCTTTCTACCTGTATGATAGTTTAATTTTAGATGCCTTATTGCCATTCTTGGCCACTAGCCTTCTAAAGGACTCATGAGTTTACCTCAATAAGTTCACCTAAAATTTAAATCTCCCGTTTGAGAGTTTGGGAGCTCACTCCTTCTCTCTGGGTTCCTGGACTGTTATGCGATTTCACCCGACCCCTCCCCCAGAGCTCCCCCATTGTACTGGGAGAGGCAACCTTTGCTCAGACCTAAAGCAATGGGTGCCAGATTTCCTTATCCTTATGTAACAAGAGAGATCATCCAGAATATTCCTATTCCAGATTAATCCTCTCCAAACTGGACTGCATTCTGGATCTCCAGACATCAAGAAGACAAAATAGTTGTTTTCTTCTTTAAAGCCCACGTCATAATACACCCTGATACAATTTGCAACCAGTATTTTCTAAACATGTCTAATGACAATAATCACCCAGAGCACTTTAAAACAGGTTCCCAAACCCTTCCCTACGTAGAATGTGGCTTACTACGTTTGCATGGAACCAAAGAGCCCATACTTTGTAACAGGCTCCCAAATGATTATTACCATCATGTCAGTTTGCGAAACACGGTCTTAACTAGTCATGTCTTGGGTATTGATTTAAAGCTTCCAATGAGGATGGAAATGAAGAATGTTTATATAGATGCATTTGAGTTTAAAACATTTAAGAGGTCAGATTTCTCTTCAAGAGACTGAGGGCATTTCCTTTGTGTATATACCCAGAGGTGGGATTCCTGGATCAGATGATAGTTCTATTTTTAATTTTTTCAGGAATCTCTATACTGTTTTCCACTGTAGCCTTACTATGCACATTGCCTCCAACAGCATACAAAGGTTCTCTTTTCTCTACATCCATCAATTTTTATCTTTTGATTTTTGATAACAGCCGTTCTTGCGGGGGTGAGGTATATCTCATTGTGGTTTTGATTTTCATTTCCTTGATGATAAGTCATGTTGAGTATTTTTCACATATGTTTTGGCTATGCGTGTGCATTATTTTGAGAAATGTCTATACAGGTCCTATGCTTATTTTTAAATCTGGTTATTCGTGTTCTTGCTATCCAGTTGTTTCGGTCTCTTATATATTTTGACTATTAAACCCTTATCAGATGTATGGTTTGCAAATCCTTTTTCTGTAGGTTGTCTCATCACTCTGTCGAGTGTCTCCTTAGCTCTGCGGAAGCTTTTTAGTTCAACGCAATCCCATTTGCCTATCGAAGAGGAATTTTAAAAAAGGCTTCCCAAGTGTTCAACTTCTGAAGTAGACGTGCAGTAGAAAGTGCAAGGGATTTACATGTAGGAAAACCTCGATCGCTATTGTACGACTTCATGCCAAACACCAGCCTCCGAGGGTTCATGGTCCAGTGGGAGACAGGAAGTAGCAACGATCACTATAAAATGTTGTAGGGGCAGGAATGAAAGCATGCAGTGGACTTCGGGGGCTCACAGAGCGGTTCACTAGGTTGTGGAGATCAAGGAAGGCTTCTGGGAAGAAGAGATGTTTCAGCTGGCTTTCTGGATCTCCTGGACCTCATTTTCCTCATTCTGTAAAATGGGAAGACAAGCTTTATTGCCCAGGCCTGTTATGTGGGTTGAATAAGTTAACCTAGCACATTACCGGCGCTCAACAAGTATTAAACAACCTACCCTCTTTTCTTTTGGTTAAGAAAACCTAAAAACTGTCCACGAAAAGGAATATAGAGAACATAACCTAGAGAGAAGTTTCTCCAAGTATAATGGGGTATAAAGCAATAATGACTAATGTACCTTAACCTTCCATTCTGCATATAAAACAAAATCTCCCCAGGTGCTGCTTCCTCCATTTGGTCCTTCCTGTAATTATATGTATTTCAGAGCAAGAATTGTCTCCTCTGTGTTCTGTGCGGTGCCTGGCCCTGGTTCCAATATGCAGTTGGATGGGACTAAGTACATTTTATGTAAATTAAATTGACACCCTCACATGCACATTCTCTATTTTGCGAGTCATGTATAATCATTAATCCAATCAAGAACCTTGTGAGGAGGTTATATTCCTTCCATTTAATTATCCTGGGTTTATAATCCATGGTCGAGGAAATCCGGAGATTGAAGCTCTCTTGTTGGCCTAATCAGTAGATAATGAAGATTTAAACGAAGGCTTCCTGATTTCTTTTCCTTTAATAGAGATGGCAGACCATTTTTCCAGTTGATGGCGAATTTACTAAGAAAAATCATTTAAAAGACTTAACAATTCCTATCTTCCTGTGATAGACACATATTACATTTCAAAAGTAGACCTTAGACTGCTTCTTATAAGAACAATAGATTATTTTTAAATCTGCATCCTGAAAAACAAGCCTAGATTTTAAAGTTGCAAAAAAAAAAAAAAAAAAATCCCTTTACTAAGATAAAGTCAGTTTCTATTGTTTATATTTAAGTGATTTATTTGTTGTTTTTTAAGCTTCGGAAGTAGCTTCATGAAGATTTTAGGTAGCTGGGGATTTTTGGTCTAGTCTGGGTTTCTGTTTGTTGCTTTTAGCTTGTATTCTGTGACCATGTTTGTAAGATATTCCATCAGGGATAAAAGAAGCATGTTTTGTGATATTTTTAAAGCAAAATTTGCCAAGTTTCTTATAAAGGAAACTCGACCTTGGATGAGCTGGAGCATACTGCAGACTGGCAATGCATCGAGTACAATGATTACTGGGGATTAGACCTACAGACCAATCCAGAGATTACCAGGGTTATCTTGGGATAGATACATCCCACCAATACAGGGTTCTACAAATGCTTAAACAGTTCTGAAACTTAAGTTTTGGAGATTCCACATGAAAGAAATGCAGATTTCCAACTTCTCATGAAAAATAGCTGAATCTGACAATGCAATGCCTCCGTTCGTGCACGATCACTTCCGGCTGGAGCTGAGGGACGGTTACCTTCTCTAGAAGGGGTATGGGATATGGCATCAAAACACCATCCCCCTTCCCTCGTTTACTTTTCCTTGCTGATCCGATGGCGATCGGAATTTGGAACACCAGCCCTCTCCTAACACCCTCGTGTTGCAGAAGAGGAAGTTTATCCAGGGTAAACAGAGCAAATTAGTTCTATGGCCCTCATAATGCTGCATAGTAAACAACCCAAAAGCTCAGCAGCATACAACAATAAGCGTTTGTTTTGCTCACGTATCTGGGGATCAGCTGGGTGCAAGGAATCTAGTCTGGGTTTAGCAGGGGTGGTTTGGCGCTGCTCCAGATGTCACTCGTGCCCTTCTGCCACCGGCGGAGAAGCTGGGCAGCTTCTTTTCAGGAAGATGACAGCAATGGAAAAGGGCAAGGGGATCACACAAACCCTTTTAGTGTCCAGAGTCATAACTAGCAAGGCTTCACGTCTGTCCCTCAAGTGGGCGAAGCAAGCCACCGTCTGAACTAAAGTCAAGGAGTGGGGAAACGCAGACTGCCCCTTTAATGGGGAAGACTTCAAAATCAGGGCATGGACAGGAGCAGGGGCAAGGTTAAATAATGCAAGCCAGCAACCTGATCGGTCCCCGAAGAGGTCTTCAGTCACCCATTGCACAGTTTCCATGAAGCCCCATGTCACGGCTTTGCCTTTCGTTTCTGCCCCAGAACCATCTGATTTGGAGAGAGCTGATCTAACCTTACTAAACGGACGGGAACACTTGTGCAGAGCCCCAAGGAAACCCTGCCTCCTAATCCAGTGTTCCTTGCCTTTCAGTCTGATGGGGAAGCACTCTTATCTGACTTGAGTGAGACAAAATGATCACTCGGTTTTGCTGATAGAATTCCAGATTTTGAAGGTTTTAACAAAGCATGGAAGCCAATAGAGAACGGAAATACAAATCACTCATTAGGATGAGTTCTAAGTTTTCAAAGCAATCTCTTCCTTAGTAATTCTCAGAGTCGAATTTCACCTTATATAATGTATAGAAATATGGCACTCGAGACCTCCATCAGGGAAGCCCAGTCATCCTACAAATTAGGCAGCCTTATTTACTTTAACTTGAAAATCTCAACAGGCTTCTCTTTCCTTTCAGAACTGCCTTTTGTCCTGTTCTCTGCTTCTAAGACTTCATGCTATACTCAGAAAGCCAATAAACCAATTGACTCTCTAATGAATGGAGAAAGGAGAAACAAAGCTTAGTAAATGAATTTTAAAATGCTTACTTGTAATGTCATTAAAAAAAAAATTGCCATTGGGATCCCATAATTCCTTCAGGGAAGCTCCAAACAGGTGCTCATTTTTTTCTGTACCAAGCAGTCCCCCAAAAGCCTGCAGAGCTAGGTGAGCAGTACGCCAAAGGCAGCAAGGGAAGGATTGCCGTGGGGCTCTGTTAGCTGAGCCTAGAACTAGCCCCAAATGCCCAGCTCCTGATGTCTTCCTAGGACCCTCGCCCTGTAGCGTAGCTTTCTGGAGGCACTATTGTCATCCAGGCAACATCTACCTTCCATGTTGCAAAATGAAGAAGTACAAATGTGGAAATCAAAGCGCTCAAAGGTGCCAACAGTTCAAAAGTTCCAAAAGTCCCCAGGCCATCTCCAATCTTAAGGTGTACAATGTAGGGGTGCCTGGGTGGCTCAGTTGGTGGAGTGTCTTACTTCAGCTCATGAGTTCATGAGTTCAAGCCCCGCATTGGGCTTTTGCCTGTCGTCATGACCCTGCTTTGGATCCTGTGTCCCCCCTCTCTCTCTACACCACCCCCATTCACGTGCTCTCTCTCTCTCTCTCTCTCTCTCAAAAATAAACATTAACAAAAAAATAGCAAAAGTGCAAAATATCAACCTCCCTCCCCATGACACGCACATCACAGTGGTCAAACTCTTACAAGGTTTTTTAAAAATGTTTTTTAACTTTTTTTTAAATTACCATTTATTTTTGAGAGAGAAAGAGACAGAGTGTCAGTGCGGGATGGGCAGAGAGGGAGACACAGAATCTGAAGCAGGCTCTGGGCTCTGTGCTGACAGCTCAAACCCATGAACCGTGAGATCATGACCTGAGTCGAGGTCGGACACTTAATGGACTGAGCCACCCAGATGCCCCTAAACTCTTTCAGTCTTTTGACCTATGAGTCCCCCCTAGGCTTATGTTATTTCCATGGAGGAAGGGAGACCATGGAGGAGAGTTTTTATGTCTCTCTCTCCTCCTTCCAAGTCCAGAGTAAACTCTTTTTCTTCCTCTAAAGTCTTTCCTATCCACAATATGCATATTTTGTTGACTGCTTTGCTGATTCAAGTCTTTCCCATTTAGCCAACGAGTGGGTGATGCTAGATGTTTCCGTGGTCCTTGGTTACCTCTTTATCTACTGTGAGTGCTTTGTGTTTATCGTGACTGTTCCCCAAGGATAGTGAAGTGAATAGAGATACAAAGTTTATGTAACAGCTGGGTATTAAAGAATTCCATAAAGAGTGTCTACCTCCATGGATTTCAACATATCCTGTAGGGATGAGAAAAAGAATTTACAGATAAACCACTTTATCATGTGCTCTCAGGGATTTAAAATCCTTTAAGTCCGCACAATCACAGCCATGCCGAAAGTTTGCATTTTCATTTTGTGGATGGGGTGGGGGGTGCTCGGAGTTGAGAGAGATGACATCACTTTCTCAAGGTCACACTTGGGAGCTAACAGAGCTAGCGTCGCGGGGGTAGAGTCGTGGGGCATGTGAAGACCTTGGACACTGCGAGGCCTCTTTGTCCTTGATTGAATTCGACAGTCTCAACTCCTTCTCAGTTCTCCTTCCAGCACCTGTAAATCATACATAAGAAATAAAATCAAAGTTATCTCCCTCACAAAATGGTTGATTGCGCCATTGCAAGCTTCTGCTTGTTTGTTTCTCCGTGACAGTTTCTGAACATATTTTAAAGATATTTGAGAAAGCATTAACACTGCCAGGCTTCACTTTTCTTCAAGAATTCTTTAGGACAAATCGACCGATGCCAAGAAGCATAGGCTCCAAGACCAGGATACGTTTCCAATGTCTTGGTTTTGGATAATTCCAGAAGTTGTGCCAAGGAGTATAAAACCTGCCTTCCTCATCCAACTGTGAGAGAGATAGACAGAGAGGGAGGTTGAGAATGCTTGTGTGCAATAGGCAGGCTTCAGAAAGGCTTGTCACACATGCTTTAGATTTCCATTTGTGCCTCAGCTGCCAGGGTGACCAGGGAAACCGATGACCAAGCTCTCCTGGGCATAGTTGCAGTAAAACTTTCACCATTGCCTCTCCTACTTTTTTTTTTTCTTCCATTAAGGATTAAAAAATGCTTTTGCAGGGAAAGTAATAAAATATAAAATTCTGTGATTCAACAGACTTTGTCCTAGTTTTTGGGTTTAATGGGAAATCTATTCTAAAATCTAGTATCAGCCTCTCTAGTTCTTACAGTTATTTGGTATGCTTTATGAACTTCTTTGCACTCTCTGAATGCAATAAACAGGTTGATTAATAAGAATGGAAACACATCATCATTTGTATGATCCCCTCCCCTTGCCTGTGGGCCGGCCAAGTGCCTTGCTCTTAACCGACAGGATACAGAGAAGATGATGGGATGTCACTTCCATGATCACCTAACCTAAGATAGTGACTGCTATCTTGCTTGAAGATTCTCTCCCTTTTTGGCTTCGATGAAGCCAGAAGTCATATTGGAGAGGCCCCCGTAGCAAGGAACCAATAACTATGAAGGAACTGAGGCTCCCAGTCCAACATTCTGCCAGAAACTGAGTGCTGCCAGTAACCATGTGAGCTGAGAAGTAGTTATTTCCACAGTACAGCTTTGCAGATGAGATCCCAGCCCTCCTGACATCTGGATTGCAGCTTTATGAGAGATCCTGAGTCCGAAGCCCCTGGCTAAGCTACAAGTGGATCCCTGACTCACAGAAACTTTGAGACAATAAATGTGTGCTGTTTCAATCCTGTAAACTTGGGGGCAATCTGTGAACACAGTAATAAACAACCAACGCTTAGCCTTTAATACTACAAAGGACATAGCAACTACCTTTTGAACCACTAGGTCGTTAGTATAGCTTCTCTCTATACTGTATTTTCTCTAATACTCCCGAGAGGAAAAACAAAATTAGTGGAATTAAGTAACAGATGGAAAAATGGAGACACCTGGGTAAGGCGGAAATGTTGTAAAGCACTAAACTGGATACGGACAACAGCAACAAGTGACTGCAAAACTTTGGTGTGAATTCGCTGTTTGGACACTGAGATGCATTTGGGCAATGCACTGTGAATTTTAAGACCAACTGTCTACTACCTTGAAGTGACATTAGTGGGGCTCTGATGTAAATTTTTTCTGTCAATAACGCAGTTGAAAAATAAACCTGATCCTGACACTCCTTGAAAAAAAAAAAAAGAAAGAAAGAAAGAAAGAAAGAAAGAAAGAAAAAAGAAATGTCCCTCAGTTTTATTCAGTCCCAACCCAGAAATCCTACTCTTCCTTCAAGTTAAAATAAACGCATAGATAAAGATATCTTAATGGTTAATGACCCACATACATCAGGATGAATAAACCCAAAGATGTTTGAATTCTTACCTCGGGATTCAACAGACGGTTTGCTAGAAATGATGCTAGACCAGCTTGCGAGGGAAAAGTTTACACACCTATTCTCAACTCTGTCATTAGTGTCCTCATGGTAGCTTGAATTTGGCCATAAAAGGATTCTCTGCAGAAAGAGACTGGATCCTAGGTAATACCTTTGAGCCACTAAGTTACATGAAGCCTGGAACCTGCTTTCTATCTGGACCTACATCCAATCGTTGAAACAACCAAAAATAAATAAATAAATAAAAGCTCCTTATTCTTTTTTTTTTTTTAATTTTTTTTTTTTAATGTTTTATTCATTTTTGAGACAGAGAGAGACAGAGCATGAACGGGGGAGGGGCAGAGAGAGAGGGAGACACAGAATTGGAAGCAGGCTCCAGGCTCTGAGCCATCAGCCCAGAGCCCGACGCGGGGCTGAACTCACGGACCGCGAGATCGTGACCTGGCTGAAGTCGGACGCTTAACTGACTGCGCCACCCAGGCGCCCCAACTTTTTTTTTTTTTTTTAATTTTTTTTTAATGTTTTATTCATTTTTGAGACAGAGAGAGACTCCTTATTCTTTTTGTACACTTGAGTTGGATTTTCAGTGTCTCAAACTGAATATATCTCAACTGGTGCCCATTTTGGAGGGAAAAAAATTGAAGATTTCTTCTGCCTTTTGGGTAAGTTCCAAACCACTACGTGCTCTATGCAACCTGCCTTATTCATTGCCTATTCCAAGAAAATAATTTCATGCTAGCTCACAGTTTGGATGAAAAAATATTAAAGATACTTAAAGAATAATGGAATCAGCCTTGTTTCCAAAAAAATAAACATAATTTTTTAGTACTGGAAAGTTGCAGAGCGTTGGTTTGGCATCGATATTTTCACAATTTTTTTTCTCCATTCATGGTACAATTACTTCAATACTCTCAAAGAAATGGGTAAACAAAATTCAGGAGCAGACAAAAGGATCAAATCTTCCCGTGGGAGAAGAGAGACTATAGATCTTGTCCTTGCCACATTTCGTGGTAGGAGTTTATGAAAATGATAGCTGTCAATCTCATGTTCTACATGACAGCATGATTAACAACTTTCACTGTCATGCAGCTGGCAAAGCAAAGCAAATGGGCTGTTAATTCTCCTCCAAGTGGAGACAAAGGGAAGAACTTTCTTATCAGGGAGTTAAGTGAGAGAAACGTTGAAAAAATAATTCAGAATATATTGTGACATGACAAAATAAAACAAATTGTTTGGGCTGCTCACAGAGCTGTAAGCCTGCAGGGGAGGAAAGAGGTATGTTGAGGTAGGCTGCGAAATGCCGCCTCCAGCCCCACCCCCAACCCCACCCCTCTCCAATGTTACCTTGTTACAGCAGAAGCGTGCTTGCCGATGTGATTAAATAAGGGATTTGGGAGATGGGAGAGTTGTGCTGGGTTATCTGGATGGGCCCTAAATGCCGTCACGTGTGCTCGTAAGAGAGAAGCAGAAGATTTCAGACGGGGGAGAGAAGACAGTGAAATGCAAACAGAGCAGAGAGAACTTTGAGACATTCCACTGCTGGCCCTGAAGATGGATGAAAGGGGACAGGGACAAAGGAAAACAAGAAATGCAGCTCTAGAAACTGGAAGAAAGTGGAAGCCCTGCCAAACCATGATGAGTTCAGCCCGGAGAAACTGACTTTGGACACCTGACCTCCAAAACCGAAAGAAGATAAATGTGTGTTGTTTTAGCTAGAACTAGAAACCACATTAAGTTTGTGGTACAACAGCCACAGGAAACTAAGAAGTTTCTAAATGAGTTTTTTTCTGAATGCATACGCTTACTACGCCTTAAGATTTA